>NW_007252870.1:12184-12733 GCF_000164805.1 Carlito syrichta
CCGCCTCAGCCTTCCAAGTAGGTGGAACTACAGGCACGTGCTACCACGCCTGGCTAATTTTTTGATTTATTGTAGAGATGAGGTCTCGCTTGCCCAGGCGGGTCTTGAACCCGCGGGTTCAGGCAATCCACTCACCTCAGCCTCCCAAAGGCGCGGGATTACAGGCTGAGCCACCGAGCCCGGCTAGAAGGCAGAATTTAAGAGCAATGAACGAGGATATCTGGCAGAAGTATCTAAGCAGCAAAGCATTCAGGCTGCCACATGGTTACTTTGGAACCACACACATTGTGATATGAGAGCAAGAAGAGGACTTAAAGACAGAATTTATAATTAAAAGAGAAGCAGAACAGAAAGATTTGGGAAGTCCTCAGCCTGGCCATGTAGAGTGAAAGGGTAAGTTGAGGAGAGAATACTGTGGCAAAGAGATGAATACGGCTGGAAGGGAGCCGGGGCTGTCCATCAGGGCCGTGGGAGAAAGGCCTCAGAGGTATTTCAGAAAGCCCGAAGCTCTAGGAGGGCAGCATGGTTTGGGGACACAGGGCTGAGGCT
>NW_007252870.1:12939-14320 GCF_000164805.1 Carlito syrichta
GGGCTTTTCCACTCAGATTTCAAAAGATGGTTATTTACAGCCTCAGGGCCCAAGCTGAAACATGCTGCAGGGGCAGAGCCACCACAGAGAGTCCCACTGGGGCAGTGCTGGGCAGAAATGTGGGGTCAGAGGTGCCAGAATCCCCAGCAGGGCACTGCCTGGTGGAGCTGTGGGACTCCACCCGGGCAACCCGCAGGACCACAGAATCATAGGGGCCACCAGCACGCAACTCCAGCCTGGGGACACTGCAGACACAAGACTCCAACCAGTGAGAGCTGCTGGGTGAGCAAAGCCATAGGGTGAGGCTGCCCAAGCCTTGTGGGCCCAGCTGTCCCAGCAGGCCCAGGTTGTGGGACATGGAGTCAAAGGAGATTATCCTCCAGCTTAATGTTTTCTCTGTTGAGTTTTGGATTTGCTTAAAGCCTGTTACTCCTTTCTTCTTTTCTGTTGCTCCTTTTTTTTTTTTTGAGTTGGAGTCTCACTCTGTCGCCCAGACTGGAGTGCAGTGGCTGCTTCCGGCCACCGCAGCCTCGACCTGCTGGGCTCCGGCGATCCTTCCGCCTCAGCCTTCCAAGTAGCTGGAACTACAGGCGTGCGCTACCACGCCCGGCTAATTTTTTGATTTGTTGTAGAGATGAGGTCTCATCAAGTTGCCCAGGCGGGTCTCGAACCTGCGGGCTCAGGCAATCCACTCACCTCAGCCTCCCAAAGGCACGGGAGGCACAGGCTGAGCCACCGAGCCCGGCCTTAACAGCATTTTAAGAGACTGTCCGCTGGGTGCAGTGGCTCATGTCTATAATCCCAGCACTTTGGGAAGCCGAAGCGGCTTGAGGCCAGGAGGCCGAGACCAGCCTGGGTAACATAGTAAGACCTTGTCTTTACAGAAAATTTTAAAAATTAGCCAGGCATGGTAGCACACGCCTGTAGTCCCAGCTACTCAGGAAGCTGAGATGGAAGGATGGTCTGTGCCCAGGAGGTTAAGGTTGTAGTGAGCTGTGATTGTGCTATTGCACTCCAGCTTGGGTGACTGAGTGAGACCCTGACTCAAAACAAAACAAAACAAAAAAATCTAAGTTCTAACCCTTGGTACCTGTGAATGTGACTTTATTTAAAGATTTTGTGATGAGATCATTCTGGATTAATCAGGTGGGCCCTAAATCCCATAGTAATTATCCTTATAAAAAGAGGAGAAACACTGAGGCTTCTGGGAGAAGACATCCAGAGACACAAAACAGAAGGCTGTGTAAAGAAGGCAGTCGGTGGCTCAGTTTGTAATCCCAGCACTTTGGAAGGCTGAGGTAAGAGGACTGCCTGAGACTGCCAGGCAACTTGGTGAGACCTCATCTCTATAATAAATCAAAAATTAGCCAGGCGTGGTAGC
>NW_007252870.1:14340-21770 GCF_000164805.1 Carlito syrichta
ATGTTGTCATCTCAGGAGTGGGTTGAGGGCACAGGGGGGGGGGGAAGGGGGTCTGTTTAAAAGGATGAGTACGCCTGATTTCCTTCCTATCATGTGTGCTCACTTCCACCTTCTGCTCTTCTGCCACAGAATGACCCTTGCCGGATGCCAGTGCCAGGCTAATACAGTTTGCGTCTTCAACATTTCTCCCGTCTCGCTCTTGTCCTCCTCCAGGGTGGGAGGCGTGAGAGGTGGCTGGGGAGGGAAAGCAGGGTGCACAGAGCGGGTGCTGGGGGTGCTCCACCCGGAACCCCCTCTGGGGTTTGTCTGCCCCTCCGCCAGGCCCTGTAGCTCTTGCTTCAGAGCCCACACCAGGGACTCACTTCAAAGCCTGCGCTGGGGCGACTGGAGTCACTCTGCTCCCGGGCACAGAGGGTCAGAAGGGCCTGAGGATTTGCATCCACCCACCGGAGGTAGATGACAGTGACTGAATGTGCAGGAGTGTGAACACCCAGCTCCCTCACAGCAAGTCAGGACAAACTCGGAGGCATACTCTATATCCTGACACTCTCCAGGGGCTGAGGCTGCCGCCCTCCCCAGAGCTCTGCTTGGGACTGTGCCCTGGCTTTGCTCTTCCCCTCCCCCATCCTGCTTCGCCTATTCATTGTCCAGTTTCTCCAGGGAGCACTTCCTTAAGAGATAACGTACACGCAAATTCTCATTTTCTAGTCTGCTTCTGAAGAACCCTGCTGAAGACCCTTGGAACTGGTTGTGACTCTAGGAGACAGGGACTAAAGAGGAACTTTGGAATCTGATCACTTGCTAGCCAGATGGCAAGGAGGACTCTGTTACTGATGGTAAGCGAGGTGTCATCAGTGCCCGGTGTGCTGTCACTGTCATTAGTAAAATATGTGCCAGTGGAAAACTGGAATTGGATGCAGCTGAAAGGGATTGCATTGGCTTGTGCAATGCCCAGGAAGCAATAATTTAAAAGGACTGCGGAGTCAGTTTATTGTTGCTGGATGTTATTGATGCAAGGAAGAGAGAAAATGACAGGCTCAGGGCAGATGGTTACCAAGTTAAGGCAAGATGTGAAGTCAGAAGTTCTCCTTAACAGCATTTTTTCTTTTTTTTGAGTTGGAGTCTCACTCTGTCGCCCAGACTGGAGTGCAGTGGCCACTCCCGGCCACCGCAGCCTTGACCTGCTGCGCTCTGGCGATCCTTCCTCTTCAGCCTTCCAAGTAGCTGGAATTACAGGCATGTGCTACCACGCTCGGCTGATTTTTTGATTTATTGTAGAGATGAGGTCTTGCTGCCCAGGCGGGTCTCAAACCTGCGGGCTCAGGCAATCCACTCACCTCAGCCTCCCAAAGCCGCGGGATTACAGGCTGAGCCAGCGAGCCCGGCTGTGGTAATTTCTTATAGCAGGCTGGGTGCGATGGCTCATGACTATAGTTTCAGCACTCTGGGGAGCTGAGATGGGAAGTTTGAGACCAGCATGGGCAATACAATGAGACTCATCTCTACAAATTATTTTTATTTTTAGAGTCAGAGTCTCACTCTGTCACTCAGGCTGGAGTGCAGTGACACGCTCATGGCTACTGCATCCTCGACCTGCCGGGTTCAGGTGATCCTTCTGCCTCAGCCTTCCAAGCAGCTGGAACCACAGGCATGTGCCGCTGTCCCAGCCAATTTTTTGATTTATTATAGAGATGGTCTTGCCAAGTTGCCCAGGCTGGTCTCGAACCTCTGGCTCAGGCAATCCCCTTGCCTCCATCTTCCAAAGTGCTGAGATTACAGGTGTCTGGCCAGAAAAAAAATTTTTTTTTTTAAAGCATAGTGGGCTGGGTGTGGTGGCACAAGCCTGTAATCCCAGTACTTTGGGAGGCTGAGGTAAGAGGATTGCCTGAGTCCAAGAGTTCGAGACCAGCCTGGGCAACATGGCGAGACCTTATCTCTAAAGTAAATAAGAAACTTAGCCAGGTGTGGTACATGCCTATAGTTCCAGCTACTTGGAAGGCTGAGGTGGAAGAATCACCTAAGCCCAGCAGGTTGAAGCTGTGATAGCTGTGATTGTGCCACTGCACTCTAGCCTGGGCGACAGAGTGAGACTCCAACTCAAAGACAACAACAACAACAGCAACAACAACAAAGCATAGTGGTGGGTACTTGTAGTCTTAGCTACTTCGGAGGTTGAGGTGGGAGGATATCTTGAACTCAGGAGTTTGAGGCTGCAGTGAGCTATGATTGTACCACTGCACTCCAGCCTGAATGACAGAGCAAGACCCTGTCTCAAGAAGAGAAAAAAACATTTTGTCTTTTTTCCATCTGTCTATTCAGTTTCCAAAAAGAAAAAAGAAGAAAAAAATTTCTTAGGGCAGCCCAGGAGACAACAGAAGACTAACATTTTTTTTTTTTTAGTCAGGGTTTTACTTTGTCTCCCAGGTTGGAGTACACCAGCACAATCACAGCTTACCACAGTCGTGACCTCCTGGGCTCAGGTGATCCTTTTGCCTCATCCTCCCAAGTAGCTGGAACTACAGGCATGCATCAGCACACCCAGCTAATTTTCTTATTTATTTATTTATTTTTTTGAGTCGGAGTCTCACTCTGTTGCCCAGGCTGGAGTATAGTGGCATGCTCACAGCCACTGAAGCCTCAACCTCCTGGGCTCAGGCAATCCTTCTGCCTCAACCTTCCAAGTAGCTAGAACTATAGGCATGCACCACCATGCCCAGCTAATTTTTAAAAATGATTGTAGAGACAAAATCTTGCCAAGTTGCCCAAGCTGGTCTCAAACCCCTAGATTCTTGCCTCTGCTTCCCAAAGTGCTAGGATTATAGGTGTGGGCCACCGTGCCCGGCAATTTACTTATTTTTTGTTGAGATGAGGTCTCACTATGTTACCCAGGGTGGTCTTGAACTCTTGGGCTCAAGTAGTATTCCCTCCTCAGCCTCCCAATGTACTGGGATTAAAGATGTGAACCGTTGTACCTGGCCCAGAAGATCAACATCTTTAAAGTGTTGAAAGAAAAAATTCTCAATTCAGAATTCAATTCCAGCTAAAATACCCTTCAAGAATGAAGACAAAATAAAGCCATTTTTAGATAAAAGAAAGCCAAAAGAATTCATTGCCAGCAGTAATGCATTACAAAGAACACTAGAGGAAGTTTTTCAGGATGAAAGGAAATGATACCAGATGGAAAACTGGATATTCAGGAAAGAATCGAGCATCCAAATGATAAATAACTGGGTAAATATAAAAGACTATTTTTTCCTTTGAATACTATTTAAAGCAAAATGTAAAACTTGTCTTGGGAGGCTTATAATGTATGTAGATATAATTCATATGGCATCTGTGGCAAATAAGATGGGAAAGGATAAATGGGTACATGCAGTTGCAAGGCTGCTGTATTTTAGGTGACGTGTTACAGTATCAGTTGTTAAGTAGGCTATGTGAAGTTCAGGAGGTATATTGCAATACCTAGAGCAAACAATAAAAAGCCAATAGATCTGGACTTGATGCCAAGTGAGTTGAGTGGGGTGCCTTCAGGTGGATGCTAAAGATTGTTCTAAGTAAAAGCAGCAAATTGGTTGGTAATACATTGCTTGTGGCAAAGGAGATTAGGATGGATAGTGTAGTGGGTTGAATATTGGCCCTCCCAAAATATGTTCTCCCAGGATTTCAGAATGCAATCTTATTTGCAATAAGAATTTTTTGTGGATGTAATTAAGGTTAATTACAAGAGCAGACCATCCTGGATTAGGGTGCACCCTAAAACACAGACACAGAGGAGAAACAGACACAGGGAGCAAGGAAATGTGGAGAAAGGTCAACACTGGAGTCATGCTGTAGCAGGAATCTTCTACGGAGAGACGGGCCATTGAGGCTTCTTTGCCAGGAAGCAGCATGTATTTGTGCTGGCACCAGCTCAGCGGATTCACATCCAAAGGCTGAGCCCCGAATGCAGCGGGGCATTGCCTTATATACCTTGGTCAGCTTCCTTTTACATCGTAACCCCTTTGTCTTCCTTATAAGGTAACATATTGGCACCATACAATTTGATCAGATTTCCCATAGCTTGGGGCTATCATTAGTCTTACATGTTGCACATTGATTGGTTTTACATAATCATCTCATTTACATGTCCCATTTGCTGACTGGTTTACAGGATTACTATTTCTGACTGGTTTCTGCCAAAAGTTTAAACATGTAGTCTGCTAAAGTAAAAGCCCACGAAAGAGAAAGCACAAAGAAGCAGGAAGTAACTTATTTCCCCTTTTTCTGTTTTTTTTCTGCATTTACAGAAGGGCCCCTGCCTTAATGCCACCACAGACAAGGAGCACCAGCAGCCACCAGGAGCTGGGAGAGATAAGGAGGTGTTAATGAAAAGACACCAAATTCTTTTTTTTTTTTTGAGTTGGAGTCTTACTTTGTCAGCTAGGCTAGAGTACAGTGGCACACTCATAGCCAGCACAGTCTTGATCTGCTGTGCTCGGGCAATCCTTTTACTTCAGCCTTCCAATTAGCTGGAACTACAGGTGCATGCTACCACACCTGGCTAATTTTTTGACTTATTGTAGAGATGAGGTTTTGCCTTGTTGCCCAGCCTGATCTTGAATCCCTGGGCTCAGGTAATCCTCTTGCCTCCCAAAGTGCTGGGATTACAGGCTTGAGCCACCAAGCCCAGCCCAAAACCAAATTCTGCAAACTACTTTAAGATGGTTTATTCTGGCCAGTATAAGGACCTTAGGCGTAGGAGGTCCTGGGAATATGTGCCTGAAGTGGTTGAATTATAGTTTGGTAATACACATTTTAGGAGGACAAAAAACATAAATCAATACATGTGAGATTTTCACTGGTTTGGCATGGGAAGGGGGATATTTCTGAGCAGGGGCTTGTAGGTTATTGGTAGATTTAAGGATATCTTGACTGGTAAATTGTAGTTCCTATCTAAGGAATTTTGGAAATCAGCAGAGGACAGGGTGCCTGGGACTTTGCAGGGTCATAAAATATTTGGATTTCCTTCTTTATTTGTCATGATGTTATGCCAGAATCAGCTTAGAAGACAACTTCAGTATATAGAGCAATAGGGTAAATAAATCCCATCTGGTAAGCTCGTGACTCTCCATGCCTTTACCTTATACCATATACAGAAATTAACTAAAACTGTATCAAAGACCTAAATGCAAGAGTTAAAACTATACACCTCTTAGAAGAAAACATAGCCGAGCTCGGTGGCTCAGCCTGTAATCCTAGCACTTTGGGAGGCTGAGGTGAGTGGATTTCCTAAGTCCGCTGGTTCAAGACCCGCCTGGGCAAGTTGGCGAGACTTCATCTCTACAATAAATCAAAAAATCAGCCGGGTGTGGTAGCGCGTGCCTGTAATTCCAGCTACTTGGAAGGCTGAGGCGGAAGAATCGCTGGAGCCCAGCAGGTCGAGGTTGCGGTGGCCGGGAACGGCCACTGCACTCCAGTCTGGGCGACAGAGTGAGACTACAACTCAAAAAAAAAAAAAAAGAAGAAAACATAAGAGAGAAACTTCATGACACTGGGCTTGGTAATGATTTCTTGGATATGACAACAAAAGCACACGCAACAAAAGAAAAACCAGATATAGCAGTTGTGGTGGATCACACTTTTAATCCCAGCACTTTGGGAGATTGAGGTGAGAGGAATGCCTGAGTCCAGGGGTTTGTGACCAGCCTGGGCAACATGGCAAGACCTCATCTCTACATAAATCATAAAAATTAGCTGGGCGAGGTGGCACATGCCTGTAGTTATAGCTACTTGGAAGAATGAAGTGGAAGGATCGCCTGAAGCCAGCAGGTTGAGGCTGCAGTGGCCATAAGCCTGCCACTATACTCCAGCCTGGACAAAAAAGAGTGAGAAACTGACTCAAAAAAAAAAAAAGAAAGAAAATAAAAAAGAAAAACCAAATAAATTGGATACATCAAAATGAAAATTTCGGGCCAGATGTGGTGGCCCATGCCTGTAATCTCAGCACTTTGGGAGGCAGAAGTGAGAGTACTGCCTGAGCCCAGGGGTTCAAGCCCAGCCTGGGCAACTTGGCAAGACCTTGTCTCTACAATAAGTAAAAAAAAAAAAAAAAAAAAAATTAGCTGGACATGGTGGCAGGTGCCTGCAGTTTCTGAGCTGGAAGGTTTGCCTGAGTCCAGCGGGTCAAGGCTGTGGTAGCTATGAACATGACACTATACTCCAGCCTGGGTGACAAGAGTGAGACACTAACTTAAAAAAAAAAAGTTTTGGCCAGGTTTGGTGGCTCATGCCTATAATCCTAGCACTTTGGGAGGCCAAGGTAAGAGGATTGCCTGAACCCGCGGGTGTCAGATCAGCCTAAGCAAATTGGTGAGACCTCATCTCTACAATAAATAAAAAAAATTAGCTGGGCGTGGTGGTGCATGCCTGTAGTTCCAGTTAATTAGAAGGCCAAGGCAGAAGGATCCCCTGAGCCCAGCAGATCAAGGCTGCAGTGGCTGTCAGTCACTGCATTCCAGCTGGGTGACAGAGTATGATTCCAACTCAAAAAAAAAAAAAAAACAAACAGCTGGGCTCGGTGGCTCAGCCTGTAATCCTGCACCTTTGGGAGGCTGAGGTGAGTGGATTGCCTGAGCCTGCAGGTTCGAGACCCGCCTGGGCAACTTGGCGAGACCTCATCTTTATAATAAATCAAAAATTAGCCGGGCGTGGTAGCGCACACCTGTAGTTCCAGCTACTTGGAAGGCTGAGGCAGAAGGATCACTGCGGTGATCCGGGAGTGGCCACCGCACTCCAGTCTGGGTGACAGAGTGAGACTTCAACTCAAAAAAAAAAAAAGAAAACCAAAACAAAGAAACATAGATTTTTGGACATCAAAGGACACTATCAACATAGTGAAAAGGCAACTCACAGAATGGGAAAATATTTTTAAGTCATCTATCTGATAAGTGGTTACTAGTCAGAATATATACAGAACTCCTACAACTCAACATCAACAAATAGACTATCGAATTTAAAAATGGGCAAAGGACTTAGACATTTATCCAAAAAAGATACACAAATGGTCATTAAGCACATGAAAAGATGTTGATGGCACTAGTAATTGGGAAAATGTAAATCAAAACTACAACAAGATACCACATCACACCCAATATTAAAAAGGACAAAACAAGTCAGGTGTGGTGGCTGAAGCCTATAATCGCAGTGCTTTGGGAGGCTAAGGCAGGACTGCTTGAGCCCAGGGATTTGAGATTAGCCAAGGCAACACCATGAGAACTTGTCTCCACAAAAATATTTTTAAAATTAGCTGCTTGTACAAGACAAAAGTAAGAGAACACATTCCTTCCCGATTTTCTTTTCTTTTCTTTCTTTCTTTATTTTTTTTGAGTTGGAATCTCACTCTGTCGCCCAGACTGGAGTGCAGTGGCCGCTCCCGGCCACCACAGCCTCGA
>NW_007252870.1:22163-24268 GCF_000164805.1 Carlito syrichta
GCACTCCAGTCTGGGCGACAGAATGAGACTCCAACTCAAAAAAAAAACAAAAAAAAAACACTTACTACAAAGCAATGATAATATAGCATGATACTTGGCATCAGGGGAGGTATACAGATCAATGTAATAGAATTGTGAGTCCAGAAATAAATCCATGTGTCTATGTTCAACTGATTTTTGACAAGGGTGCCAAGATTATCCACTAGAGAAGGAAAAGTATTTTCAACAAATGGAACAAATAAAAGCCCTGAGGCAAAAATAAAATAAAATTAGCTGGTTGTAGTGGCATGCACCTGTAGTCCCAGCTACTTGGGAGGCTGAGGTGGAAGGATCGCCTGAGCCCAGGAGTTGAGGCTGCAGTGAGCAGTGATCATGCCACCACACTCCAACCTCAGTGATAGACTCTAACCACCCCCAAAAATACAGTCTAGTAACTGTTTACATAGCATTTACATTGTTTTAGTTTTTTTGTGTTTTTTTTTTAGTTGGAGTCTCACTCCGTCGCCCAGACTGGAGTGCAGTGGCCGCTCCCAGCCACCACAACCTCGACCTGCTGGGCTCCGGCGATCCTTCTGCCTCAGCCTTCCGAGTAGCCGGAATTACAGGTGCGCACTACCACGCCTGGCTAATTTTTTGATTTATTGTAGAGATGAGGTCTTGCCTGTCCAGGAGGGTCTCGAACCCGCGGGCTCAGGCAATCCACTCACCTCAGCCTCCCAAGGCGCGGGATTACAGGCTGAGCCACCGAGCCCGGCTTACATTGTATTAGGCATTACAGTATAAGTAATCTAGAGGTAATTTAAAGCATACAGGAGCACGTGTTTAGGTTATATGTGGATACTATGCCCTTTTATATAAGGAACCTGAGCATCCGTGGATTTTGGTATCCATGTGGGATCCTGGAGTCAATCTCTGGATACCCAGAGAAGACTTTCCTCTTTTTGGAGACAGCCTTCCAGCTGGTTCTGCATTGCCTGAAGGCACAGAGAGCCAGAGTGCCTGGGAGTTGACTGACCATCCAGCCTCAAGTCAAGAACGGACTGAGGAGTGACTCCTTCCTGGGGCCCTGCAGGGTCAGGCTGAAGCTCCTCTCTGTGGAACTCTGACCAAGACAGCACTTTCCCAATTCCTGTCTGGCTCCCCACACTGTGGTAGGCTTCTCCTGGGAGCACTAAGCTCTTGCACGTTACCCTCGTCTCAGGGTCTGCTCTGGGCAACCCAACCCAAGGCCTGGAAGAAAACAACCTGACTTTCCCAGCTGTCACTGGTACCTTTATCTTCTGGGTATGTCATGTCAGATGTGGGTATCTTCTCTCGTGGAGTGCTGTTGGGGGTTCCTGCTGATCCTAGAGAGATACGGGATGAGATACGGGAGGAGATACGGGCACTCACTTTATCCAGCACAGTGCCCAGCAGTGCCTGCCCACATTTGTCTGCACCAAGGCCTTGGGCCCTGAGCCTGACTTCATTGTCTGCTTGTCCTTCCTCCTGCACAATGATGATGCGGTGACCGTCGTATCCTCTGACTAGCTGCCTGCAGTCCCTCCCTTCTTTGCCTCTGGCTTCCTGTGGCGTCATCCTCAGGTGCATCTGTGTGGGTCAACTCAGTCTCCACATGATCCTCTTGGTCAGCCACCATCTCAAGATCATCTTTTCGTGGGACCCACAGCTGGCACACACAAGTACCTCTGCTCTTGGAATTCTGGAAGCGCAGGCCTTCCCAAGATAGGTCTTTTTTTCTCTGTGGCCACAGGCTGCTCTCACTCAGCCTTTGGCCTGTAGAGTTGCTTTTTCAGGTAACCAGTCCTCACATTCTCCAAACTCTAGGGGGTATGTATCAATATCCCTGAGTAGTTTTCTGAAGCCCCCTAGAAGTGCACGCAGGCAGTATGGGAAGGGAAGAATTCTCTAAATCCTCTCCATCTCTGCCAGTTTGTCTCCAGTCCTCTCCTGTGTACCCTCAAAGCAGGGGATAAACTGGTTAGCTGGCAAAACTGTTTTTTTAAGAGTTGGAAGCCGGGCACAGTGGCTCAGTCTGTAATCCCACACCTTTGGGAGGCTGAGGTGAGTGGATTGCCTGAGCCTGCGGGTTCGAGACCCGCCTG
>NW_007252870.1:24485-27704 GCF_000164805.1 Carlito syrichta
AAAAAGAGTTGGAGTCTTGCTCTGTCACCCAGGCTGGAATGCAGTGGTTTGATCGTGGTGTAATCGATGCAAGCTCAGCCACTTGTCTCTAAAGCCAAACTCGAGAGAAGAGAGATGGTAGAAGGAAAGAGACTTTATTCCAAAAGCTGGCAGGTGGGAAAATGGCCAGGCTCATGCCTCAAAGAATCCACTTCAGCCTTTCAGCTGAGGGCAAGGGTTTAAACAGGGAAACTTGGTGTGGGGAAACATGTGGGCATGGCCCACGGTGTCTTGATGGTTTGTCTTGGGTGCTGGTCCTCCCGAGGTCTGGTTGGTGTTATCTTAGCTGCAATCTGGTTGTGGATTAAAGGCTAGTGAATCCCCCCAAATGGGAGAGTTCCACAGTCAGGCTGCTTTAAGCACTCTTGTTGCCTAGGCTGGAGTGCAGTGGCACACGTACGGCCACCATAGCCTCGATCTGCAGGGCTCAGGCAATTCTTCTGCTTCAGCCTTCCAAGTAGCTGGAACTATAGGCGTGTGCCACCACGCCCGGCTAATTTTTAAAAATTTATTGTAGAGACAAGGTCTCATCATGCTGCCCAGGCTGGACTTGAACTCCTGAGCTCAGGCATTCCTCTCGTCTCTACCTCCCAAAGTGCTGGAATTACTGGCATGAGCCACCATGCCCGGCTGCCCCTGAGATTTCTAAGCAAGCTTATAGTCAGATAGGCATGCATGGTGAAAAGAAGTTTCGAAAACACATTTCAACGTTAAGAGAAGGAAAAAAACCCCAAACTTTAAAATACATTTTAAGATCGAGATACTCAGCTACAATGGCTCCCTGCAGATGTGAACTCCCAGGCTCAAGTTATTCTTCTGCTTCAGTCTCCTGAATAGCTGGGACTGCAGGTACTAGCCACTGCACCCAGCTAATTTTTTAAAATTTTATTTTAGAGACAGGGTCTTGCTACGTGGTCCAGGCTGGTCTCGAGCTCCTGGGCTTAAGAAATCCTCCTGCCTCGCCTCTGGATTTGGGACTATAGATGCGAGAACTTGTTTTTTTTGACAACTTTCTTTGGAAGACCTTCAGTCTTCCAACTTGCTCTAGACTGTGCATTAGAATGGCATCTATTGTTTTCTGCTTTGGGGCCGCAGCTGACACTCAGGCCTGAAAGAGCCCCATTTTAACATCCTGTTACATAGATAAGGCTCCTTGTGCATTTAACACAGAGTTTGTTAATTCTGAGTCTCTACAAGTTACAAAGCTCCTTTTGTAAAGAGAAAAAAGGCAGAAGGCAGGCAAAAACTCTCCTATTCAGGTGGGAGGAAGCAGAAAAATGCCATCAACTTGAAGCCATATCTGAATACACAAGCAAAACTCGCTGGGATTCATATCTGAAACTTCAGTCATATAAATTTTCTGTTTTAGCAGCTATCATAGAATCTAGTTCACTGAAAAATCTCTGTGTAACTTCATTTCTGTCTAGTCTCCACTGGCTTGTGTCCTCAGAATAGGATATTCAGAAGTATTTAGTATATTCCTTAGGATACACTTCTCAAGACAGCCACGCATTATTTAATGACAAGGATATGCTTTGAGAAATGTATCGTTGGGTGATTTTGTCATTGTACGAACATCATGGAGAGTTCTTACACAAACCTGGGTGAGACGGCCATGGCACACCTAGACTACATGGCATGGTCTACACTCTAGTACAGCATGCGACTGTGCTGAATACTGTTAGGCCACTGTAATACAATGATAAGTAATTGTGTATCTAAACATACAAACTGCTAGGGGAGGGAGGGGCACACCTCATCAACAAGGGTACCTGCATAATCAATGTTTGTATACCTAACCCTGAATTGTACTCCAGATCTTTATTTTTATTTTTATTTTATTTTATTTTTTTAGTTGGAGTCTCACTCTGTCACCCAGACTGGAGTGCAGTGGCCGCTCCCGGCCACCGCAGCCTTGACCTGCTGGGCTCCGGCAATCCTTCCGCCTCAGCCTTCCGAGTAGCCGGAATTACAGGCGCGCGCTACCACGCTTGGCTAATTTTTTGATTTATTGTAGAGATGAGGTCTCGCTGCCCAGGCGGGTCTCGAACCCGTGGGCTCAGGCAATCCACTCATCTTAGCCTCCCAAAGGCGCGGGATTACAGGCTGAGCCACCGAGCCCGGCTATTTTTATTTTTTTTTGAGTTGGAGTCTCACTCTGTCACCCAGACTGGAGTGCAGTGGCCGCTCCTGGCCACTGCAGCCTCGACCTGCAGGGCTCTGGTAATTCTTCCGCCTCAGCCTTCCGAGTAGCTGGAATTACAGGCACGCGCTACCATGCCTGGCTGATTTTTTGATTTATTTAGAGATGAGGTCTCGCCAAGTTGCCCAGGTGGATCTTGAACCCGTGGGCTCAGGCAATCTACTCACCTCAGCCTCCCAAAGCGTGGGATTACAGGCTGAGCCACCGAGCCTGGCTACTCCATATCTTTAAAGTAAAAAAAAGAATTTTTTTTAATGCAGTATAGAAGATAAAAAGGGTTCACCTATTCAGGGCACTTAACCACAAATGGAGCTTGCAGGACTGGAAACTGCTCTGGGTGAGTAAGTGAGTGATGGTACATGAATGTGAAGGCCTAGGACACTATGCTACCATAGGACATTACTGTACACTACTGTAGTTATAATGATTTGACTAGTCAAGGTGGGTTTTTCTGAGGGGGAAGAGGAAAGGTAACATTTTACACTAGTCATAGGGTCTTTTGTGCCATCTGGTCTAAATAATAATAAGACAATAAAAGAGACAATCTATTAAGTGATCAATAACTAAAATAAAAAATGTCTGGTCTTTAGTCTCTCCCAGTCACTTCTAAAACAAAAACAACAAAAAGTTAATTTGTAATCTCAAAAACGAAAATCTTAACTACTATGTGACTCAGATCACATTCAGAAGTCTCTCAAGACAGTACTTTAGGGATCCAACAACTTATTTATTTATTTTTTTGAGTTGGAGTCTCTTGTTGCCCAGGCTGGAGTGCTGTGGCACGCTCACGGCCACCGCAGCCTTGACCTGTTGGGCTCAGTTGATCCTTCTACGTCAGCCTTCCAAGTAGCTGGAACTACAGGTGCACGCCACCATGCCCAGCTTTTTTTTTTTTGAGTTGGAGTCTCACTCTGTTGCCCAGACTGGAGTGCAGTGGCTGCTCCCAGCCACCGCAGCCTCGACCTGCTGGGCTCCGG
>NW_007252870.1:27724-28972 GCF_000164805.1 Carlito syrichta
TTTTTTGATTTATTGTAGAGACGAGGTCTCGCCAAGTTGCCCAGGCGGGTCTCGAACCCGCGGGCTCAGGCAGTCCACTCACCTCAGTCTCCCAAGGTGCAGGATTACAGGTTGAGCCACCAAGCCCGGATTATTTTTTGATTTATTGTAGAGACGAGGTCTCACCAAGTTGCCCAGGCTGGTCTTGAACCCCTGGGCTCAGGAAGTACTTTTGCCTCGGCCTATCAAAGTGCTGGGATTACAGGCTAAGCCACTGTGCCTGGCCTTTTTTTTTTTTGAGTCAGAGTCTCACTGTGTCACCCAGGCTGGAGTGCAGTGACATGCTTACAGCCACTGGAAGCCTCAGCCTGCTGGGCTCAGGCTATCCTTCCACCTCAGCCTTGCAAGTAGCTGGAACTACAGGTGCGCAACACCATGCCCAGCTAATTTTTAAATTTATTTTAGAAACGAGGTCTCACCAAGTTGCCCAGGCTGGTCTTGAACCCCTGGGCTCAGAAAATCCGCTTGCCTCAGCCTCCCAAAGTGCTGGGACTATAGATGTCAGCCACCACGCCCAGCTGACAACTTTTAAATTTTATTTATTATCACAGACTTGATAAATACTGTATACTTTGGCTACACTAATTTACAAAAAAGGTTTTTCTTTCTCAATAATAAATTAACCTTTGCTTACTGTAACTTTAAACACTTTTTCATTTTAAAAATCTTTTTGACTTTTATAATAATACTTAACTTAAAACATGGCTGGGCGTGGGGGCTCACGCCTGTAATTCCAGCACTTTGGGAGGCCAAGGTGAGAGGATTCCTAAGCCCATGGGTTCATGACTAGTCTGGGTAACGTGACAAGACCTCATCTCTACAATAAATAAAAAAAACTAAAGCCGGGCTCAGTGGCTCATCCTGTAATCCTGCGCCTTTGGGAGGCTGAGGTGAATGGACTGCCTGAGCCCGCGGGTTCGAGACCCACCTGGGCAGCGAGACCTCATCTTTACAATAAATCAAAAAAATCAGCCGGGCATGGTAGCACTTTTTTTGTTAAAAACTAAGACAGAAACACACACCTTAGCCTAGGCCTCCACAGGGTCAGGAGCATCGATATCTTCACCCTCACATATTGTCCCACTGGAAGGTCTTCAGTGGCAATAACTTGCTTGGAACTGTCCTCTCCTATGACAACAATGCCTTCTCCTGGAATCCCTCCTGAAAGACCTGCCTGAGGCTGTTTCACAGTTAACTTTTTTTTTTTTT
>NW_007252870.1:29492-32519 GCF_000164805.1 Carlito syrichta
TGGCCAGGAGCGGCCACTGCACTCCAGGCTGGGTGACAGAGTGAGACTCCAACTCAAAAAAAAAATTTAAAAAAGTAAATAAATATAAGGAGTACACTCAAAAATACTGATAAAAAGGTATAGTATTGTAAATAATAAACCAGGAACATAGTCATTTATTATCAAGTGTTATGTACTGTACATAATTGTATGTGCTAGACTTTTATATGACCAGCACTGCCACAAAACATGTAATGAATGCATCGCACATTACAAAGTTACTAGGAGACAGAACTTTTACAGCTCCATTATAATCTCATGGGACCACTGCTGCTCATGTGGTCTGTTGTTGACCGAAACATCATGATGCAGTGCATTACTTGACTGGACTTGGAGCTGTCCACCTACTTAGAACCCCCAGAAGGGCCTGCAGACTCTGGCAAAACGTTCGCGCTGAGCTTGTCGAATCCTGCATTGCCCAGCCTCTTGCTGGCTCTCATTTGCTCCCTATCTGCGAGCACCCATCTCATGTTCCCCAGCATGAGAGATGCACGGCACAAGAGAGCGACAAGGGCTGTGAGGGACGATGGAACTCGGGGAAGTGTAAGGAGTCAGGACGCAAGGTAGGGGAGTTGTGGGGAAGGAGACAGATGATATACTGAAGTCACAGGGTTGAGGCTTTCAGTGCTACTGGTGGGCGGCATGGAGCCACCTGAGTTGCGAGCAAGTTGAGTGCCCACCTCATGGATATTTTAACAAGTAGGTCGTTGGTTCACTATTGAGGGAGACATTTCCCAAGTCCAATTTTTTTTTTTGTTTGTTTGTTTTTGAGTTGGAGTTTCACTCTGTCGCCCAGACTGGAGTGCAGTGGCTGCTCCCGGCCACCGCAGCCTCGATCTGCTGGGCTCCGGCGATCCTTCCGCCTCAGCCTTCCGAGTAGCCGGAATTACAGGCATGCGCTACCACGCCCGGCTAATTTTTTTTTTTGTTTGTTTCAATTTATTGTATAGAGATGAGGTCTTGCCAAGTTGCCCAGGCGGGTCTCGAACCCGCAGGCTCAAGTAATCCACTCACCTCAGCCTCCCAAAGGCGCAGGATTACAGGCTGAGCCACCGAGCCCAGCTTCCCAAGTCCAATTCTTTTACATGTAGGTCATGGGCTTCTTGGCAGATGTCTAGTCTTGTTCGGGATCGCAAACTTAAGCTTCTGGCACTCAGGGTACCAGGGCCTTGTCTACAGTCGCCACAGCACTCATGATCTTTAAACATTTTTGCTTGTATATCCCCCAAATAAATTTGAAACATCATGTAATTACACATATCTTAAATTGACATCCAAAATTCTTCGGCATAATTTTAAGTAACTGGCTGGGCATGGTAGCTCACAGCTGTAGTACCAACACTTTGGGAGGACAGGGCAGGAGGATTGCTTGAGGCCAGAAGTTTGAGACCAAGCTGGACACTATAGTGAGACCTTGTCTCTACAAAAAAAAAAAAAAAAAAAATCAAGAAATCAGCTGGGCATGGTGGTGTGTTCCTGTAGTCCCATCTACTTGGGAGGCTAAGGCAGAAGGATTGCCTGAATCCAGGAAGTCAAGGTTATAGTGAACCATGATCATGTCACTGCCCTCCAGCCTGGGTGACAAAGGGAAAGCCTTACCCAAGAGTTTACAGACAGTGCCTTCATTAAGAAGTCTCATTGAGTCTTGTATTCTGAACCAACTCTTTTCTTGGTGTCTCTGTTAGTTATCTATTGCTGCGTAACAGGTTACTCAACACTTAGTTTAAAATAACAAACACTTGTTAGCTCACACAGTCTCTGGGCCAGCAATCCAGGAATGGCTTAGATGGGTGGTTCTGGCTCAGGGTCTCCCACGAGGTCGAGACCATTGAATGGGCTGTGGTCATCTGAAGGTTTGGCTGGGGAAGGGAAGGCCACTGCCAAGGTGGCTCACTCACGGCCCAGCATGTTAGTGCTAGTTGTTGGCCTCAGTTCCTCACCACAGGGACCCTTCCAGAGGACTGCTTGACTGTCCTTGGGACATGAGCTTGTTTCTCCCAGAGTGAGTGACCAGAGAGAGAGAACGGAGGAAGCCACGTGCCTCTTATGAGCTCACATGCCATCACTTCTGTCATATTCTTTTTTGGGAAAATTTATATTATTTTTACTTTTTGAGGCAGAGTCTCCCTCTATCACTCAAACTGGAGTGCAGTGGCGTGACCCTAGCTCATAGTAGCCTCTAACTTCTGGACTCAGGGTTTCTTCCTGCCTCAGCCTCCCAAGTAGCTGGGATGACAGGTGCATGCCACCATACCTGACAAAAAAGTTTTTGAACTTTTTTGTAGAGATAGGGTCTCACTATGTTGCCCTGGCTGGTCTTGAACTCCTGGACTTAAGTGGTTATCTCGCCCTGGGCTTCCAAAGGACTGGGATTACAAGTGTGAACCACTGAGCTGGGTGGAAAATTTATTTACTTATTTATTATTATTATTATAAAGATGTGGGGTACAATTCAGGGTTAGGTATACAGACGTTGATTATGCAGGTACCCTTGTTGATGAGGTGTGCCCCTCTCTCCCTGGAAAATTTTACATAAAGAATTATTAATGAGTGACAGGGGACTAAGTACTAAGAGGTAGAGACAACTGTAAAGAGTACAGGGAAAAGCCTTTCACTTGAGGGCCAAGGCAAAGTACTTGAGGAAGGAAGAAGTTTGGGAGAGACCCACATCCCCTCCAACCCCGGGCTGAGAGTCAGACCTCACTGGAGAGAGAGCAGCTGTGGTCCACTGCAGGGTGAAGTCTGCTTGAGTGCTACAGATCAGGGCTGGCAAGCAGGAAGCTGCCTACTGAGGTGCCACTGAACTCCCTGGGAAGGCACCCTCTGAACGTCCCAGCCACCTGTGTGTATGGGGAGGAGGAGGCGGTTCTGCAAGCCATTTGCTGCCATGTGCCACAAAGCAAGGAAAAGAAAGTGCAGCCGGGCTCGGTGGCTCAGCCTGTAATCCCGCGCCTTGGGAGGCTGAGGTGAGTGGATTGCCTGAGCCCG
>NW_007252870.1:32539-36212 GCF_000164805.1 Carlito syrichta
AGATTCCAACTCAAAAAAAAAAAAAAAAAAAAAGAAAAGAAAAGGAAGTGCACTGAAAGCAGACTGAGAAGCCCCTTCTTTCTGCTGTGTTCCTCTGGTGCTCTCTACTGACGAAGTGAAACTGTGCCAGCTGGCAGAGGAGGAAGGTTTACTGGATCCTGCTCCAGTCTCCTAAAGCATGGAAAAGAAGGGTGGATTTGGAGCTAAGAGGCTACAAACTGGTAACAGACACATGTACGGTCTGCTACAGAAACATCATGTGCTTGATTATGGGGTGCTGTTCTAGACCCCTCTGGGGAGTGTTACGCTGTACCTGCAGTCTATGCACCGTTCTGTCTTTGTGCAATCTAAATAATTCTAAATTCTGAACTGGACCTTAGGGTTTTGGTTAAGGGAACAGGGACCTGTTCCACCTTGTTATTATTCCTCCTTGCAAACCTCAGGGAAGAGCTGCCTGAAACACTGGGGAAGTATGCCTTAAGGTCTTCTGCCTTTGTCTATGGCCAAGTCTAATCACCACGGGCATCAAGCCTGAAGCAAGGAGAATCCCTAGGCAATTGAGTTCTTGTTTGAGAAGGGGTGAGAATAAGCTGATAAGCCTCAGCTCAGTCTGCCGGTACCACAGCTTGCATAAGATGTGTATATATTTGACTCTTTAACCCCAGTGAACTCCTGGAATTTGACCCAAAATAGTACTTTTTTCCTTTTAAGTTGGGATATGATTTTGATAAAAGGACAGACACCTTGAATTATCTCCACTACAGTACCAATGTCAGAGGATGCAAACCTAAATACTATACAGGCTAGGCAGGCAACTTAAATGAGTGAAGCATGCAGATAGCAGACAAAAGGGCATGATGGTGACTGTGGAAATCTACAGAGTACATGCTTCACATAAAGATAGCGGGTGCTACTTAATCCCTGCATATTATTGCCATGTATACCAACAGTCAGATATTTTAATTATTCAAGAAAAGCTGGAAATCCAGATTTTATTTATTTATTTTTGAGTTGGAGTTTCACTCTGTCACCCAGACTGGAGTGCAGTGGCATGCTCCCGGCCACCGCAGCCTCTACCTGCTGGACTCCGGCGATCCTTCCGCCTCAGCCTTCCAAGTAGCTGGAACTACAGGTGCGTGCTACCATGCCTGGCTGATTTTTTGATTTATTGTAGAGATGAGGTCTCGCCAAGTTGCCCAGGCGGGTCTCGAACCTGCGGGCTCAGGTAATCCACTCACCTCAGCCTCCCAAAGTGTGGGATTACAGGCTGAGCCACCGAGCCCGGTGAAATCCAGATTTTTAAATGTGAAACTGTCAGATTTTAAAACAATAAAAAAGATAGTATAAGATAAATATATGTATGGGGGGGTCACATTCAGCTTGTGACACCTACCCCATTCCTCTCTGTATTCATACCCTTGTAAGGCCCTTCCCACACTGACTATGAGCTCGGCCATATGACCCATTTTGGCCAGTGAGGAATTACCAAGTGTGGTGCAACCAGGGGTCTGCTAAGCATTTGTTCATTAGGGCTTGTCCTTTTTGAAGCCACCATGCAGAAGCTCAAATGATAAGCCACATGGAGCCCTAGAGGATGAGAAGTCATTTTGAATGAGTTCCCAGGTGATTGCAGCCCTATGAGTAACCTCAGCTTACACCATGTGGGCCCAGCTGAGTCAACCCACACAACTTAAAAAAAAAATAAACTACTCTTATTCTAAACTACTAAGTCTTAGGGTGGTTTGTTATGTTGTAATAGGTAACAGAAACAGAGATCATTTATTCCCTTATTTTTATTTTATTTTATTTTAATTGAGACTGGGTTTTGCTCTGTTGCCCAGGCTGGTCTCAAACTCCTGGACTCAAGCGATCCTCTTGCTTTGGCCTCCCAAGGTGCTGGGATTCATGTGTGACCCACCATACGAGGCCAAAGGTCATTTATTCTAACCCTCTTGTACTAATGACGGTAGGGGTCTGGTGAAATTCAGATAGCATATTAGATGCAATAACTTTCCAGTTCTGTACTCTTTCTTCCTATTGCTTCTCCTTCAATTCCCTTTGTGAAAAGCACAAGGGCTATGAAACCTCAAACTCTATATACTGGAAACTTATACTGTATCTTGAATGCATACAAATTATTGCAATATCTTGGTTCCTAGGAATGGAGAAATTTCCAGATCATTCAGTCCCTTCATTTTACAGGTGCAGAGAATGCAAAAACACTCGAGAAACAGAAAAGCAGCTTCTGACAATTGTAAGTTGGCCTAGTACACGCAGCCAGGCCATGATGTTACTAGACCATATCCTGGTCCTTTTAGCTAGGCCTTGTGCTCTTCTGCAGAACAGCAACAATTTCTCAAAACATCAACATCATTCTGTAACTGTGGTAGATCTAGACAAAAACAAGATCACTCTATATTCATGTCCAAATACAGCTAAATCACGAACATTGTCCAAGCCCCCAAAATGACTAAACACTTCCATCTAGCTAATATGAGAGTTGCCACTTCTTTACCTGTACAGCTCTTTACTTGTACAACAGTGTCAGCCTCAATCTTGCATCCCCTTCCTCCAGGTAAGATTTATTGGCACCCAACCATATTGTGCCATCTCCCTCACTGCAACTAGTAATAAACACAGCTTCTTCAACCATCAGTGCGTTCCTGGTGGGTTTTGCTTAGAGAGCACCGGCTGATCTGAATGCTCACACAGAGTTGAAGGCAGAGTTCACTAGGAGTCTCCTTTCTCAGTCCTTTCTTGGCACCGACCACTCTTCTGGGTAATGTCTGTCGTCCTCCCACTAGAATTAAGCTCCAGGAGAACAGGGGCCTTTTCTGTCACGTTCAGAGCTGATTCCCAGTGCCTAGGTAGGTACTCGACAAAGGCTAAACGCTTAAAAAATAAAGATCTTCTGAATGAATAAGAAGGGCTGGCCATACACAAGTTCCCTTTAATCTCTCGTCTCCTCCCAGATCGCGTGACTACAGACAGTATCACAGCCCATCTCCGTAAACCCCCCCTTTCCCAACGGAATTTCCAAGTCCTCACTCCGGAGGTGCCCGTCCCCTCCCCTGGTCGCACTGCTCCCGCTGCCGGCCTCCCTCCCACACCCGAGCACCTGTTTCCGCACCTAGAACCCACCTGTCTCCACCACCTGTCCCTGACACCAGGCCCTCACGACCAGCCGCGCAGCTACCTACGCGTCAAGCGGGCACTGCGGACATGGACCGCGCATGTGCGGAAACCGGTCGCACACGCAGGCTCTCTGACAAGTGAGGAGTTGCCTCGGAGTTTCCGTCCCGGTCTAGACAGCCTTGGGCTGCCAGGAAGTCGGGAGAAACTAGCCGGAAGGAGAGCCGGAGCGCAAGGCATCCTGGGACATGTAGTTCTGGCGCTCCCGAGTACCTCCTCGGAGTGAGCCTTTTCGCCTCCATGTCTGCACGTCCGGCACTTACAGTCCAGTGCTACTCTCAGTGCAAAGTTCAGCGGCGGGCTGCCGGGACAGACCGGCCTGGCGTCGGCTTCTGGACCCCACAGCGCTCTGCGGGGCCCGCGGCGCCTGCTGGGAGTTGTAGTCCCCGCTCTGCGTACTGCGTTCGCCGAGGGGGAGGGCGGAGCTGCCGGCGGCCCGGGCGGGCTGGCAGCTAGAGTGGGTGCGATAGCCGCCTCCGCC
>NW_007252870.1:36387-73623 GCF_000164805.1 Carlito syrichta
CCGACTCGGTGATTGAGGACAAGACCATCGAGCTCAGGGTGAGTGCGGCCCGCTGGCCCGTCTGCTCTTCCGACCGTGTGGCCCCGGGCGGGCCTGCCCAGCTCCGCGTCTGGCGCGAGGCCGGCTCCGGCCCTTCCCCGCCGCCGCGGCCCAGACCTGGGCCCCCGGCCCGCCCTGGCCTCGGGCCCGGCGCGGTTCCTCCCGATCCCTCGAGACTTCAGGCCGGACCTGGCCCGGCCCCTTCCATGCCCCTCGGAGCTCCTCCCTCCCCCTGTCCCGTGTCCTGGCCCAGCTCGGACGACCCTCGCTCGTGTATGCTGAGACTTAGGGCACGCTCGCTCTAGCATCTCACTCTCCCTCTTTTAGCAGGGGATTCCTCCCTCCCCCCTCCCCCCTCCCCCGTATTTCTTCGACCCAGGCCCGCACCGCGCTTGCAAGCCCCACTCGGGCCGAGTGGGGTGGTGGGAAGGGGTCTGGGGGAGATCCGGCAGGGCTTCGGTCTCCGCGTCCTAGAAGGGGTCTCAGCACCCTCTCCCCTACCTAGAGCTGTGCGGATGCCGGGGTAGGCCCTGCGGGGCGGGGGGCAGGGGCTCTCGGGTTGGAGGCTGTGACGGAGAGGGGGCCTCTTTCCCTGGCCCCTGTGGTCCGGCTGCTCGGACAAAGGGTTTCCTACCCGGCGGAGAGGGATGTTTGCATAGCCAGGCTCGGGTACTCCGGGTTCCGTCCCCCAGGAAAGAGAAACCGTAACTTCACGTTTTCCAGAGCTGCTTGGGGAAACTGGGGGTGGAGGGGAAGGCGGTCATCCTCATCACTGCCGCCAGGTCTTTCTTCTCAGGTTGAAAAAACAAAAAGGAGGGGAATCCTTGACCCCCGGGGAAGCGAGCGACCACATAATGTTAGGCCAGGCTCCTCGGTCCACGGACACCCCCATCCCCTTCCGCTTTAGGTTTTGGACCCAGACAGGTTTTTAGAATCGGGACCATGCGTGGCTAGAAGAAGCGAAGCATTTGCTAACTGGGGGATGATTGGTGGAAGACATAAAATATGGCAGGTATTACCTGCCTGAGTGAACATTAGGGAATTCAAACTGGGCTCTGGAGAGTGGGGAGGAGGAATTCTTTGCTTCAGTAAATGGACATGCCCAGGGTTTCTTCCTGTGGAAACCTTGACAGTTTCTTTGTATCTCTCCTGACACAGTAACACCTTCTACCCCTGGGTTGAGAGGAAAGAGGGAAGAATCTACTTAACCCAGCAAAACGTTCTCCTAGCCAGGTTTTCCTCAGTGTGAAAATGTTTATTGAGTCAGTGATTCCACTGGGTAGGGTTGGTGACATCAGAGCCACTTCCCCCATTTAATGCTATAAATAATAAATGGTGACACTGAAAGTCTGTTGGATAGCTGCATGGTTTCTGTGGATGATGGTATCTGGGGAGTTGAGATGCTTGTTTTAAAAATGGAAGTACAGTAGCATAAATACGGAGGCAGCTTAGTGTTTGCTGTCCTCTGCACAATCCTCAGAACTGGACTTCTCCAGCATTCTTGAAAACAAGGAGAAAAAAAAAAACCCTGGTGGTTTTTGATTTGTGTGTGCACGTGTGGTTGTTTTCAAAGGGATAATGTCACATGCTGAGTAATTTTTCCTTTTTAGCATAATTTATCAATCTTGTAGTCAAGTGTTTGATATACTCCTACTTTTATAGTGGGATATTTTGGTAAATATCTTAATTGGAATTACATACATTACAGATTCTTAAGGATGTATTATGTGTTTAGAGCAGGAGTACTTCATATCGAAAATAACTTGGTAGGTGGCTCTTTGAAATTGGCTTTTCCAACTCCTTACATTTTTACTCCTAAAAAGAAAAACTAACTAAAATGTCTTTATTTTCAAAAGAATTAGAAGAAATACATTGTAACCCAAGTCAGTATCTTTGAGTGTATGGTTAAAAAAAAAATCTTTGGCCTAGATTTACTAGGTTCCTATGTTTACTTAAAAAGTTTTGATTTTACACAATAATACTTGCCTCTGATCTGAAAAGAGATTTCAGCCTTTTAAGGACATTATAAACTGAGATTCTTAGAAAATTTAACAAAAAGTTTAGATATGTTATGATTAATTTTTAAATGACTTTTTCTTTGAGGATTTTTATATTCTTTGAAAGGGATATGAGTTAAGACTCTTAGACAGCCCTTTTCAAAAACATTCAGTATGCGTTTTTATTTCAATATAGTAGATAGCACAGGGACTTAACAACTGACTGAGTAAATCCAGGATCAAAAGTAGGAATGATAATGCCTTAAAATCTATTTGCATGTGACTTTTTGTATTCACTGCATTTGAGTTATAGTTTCTAGAACTAGGATAACCATACTTTTTACATTTGGTTTCAAAATAACATGATTGAAAGGAGGGGAAGGGGTTAGAATGATGATATTTTGAAAGCCTAAAGCATGAAATAATTTTCAATTTTTATGAATCAGCTTCAATACTCAAAAATTTGTGATTGTGTGGCTTGTATCTGTTTGGTATTTCATGGCTAACAAGATAACTTCCATTTGCTATGCCAGAGTATGCTGTATTAAAAAGAGGAAACTGACTTTTTGGTTGTATCCATTTTAAAAGCTTCGTCCCTCTTTGTTTCCTTGATTTTGATTTTTTTTCCTTGCATTTTTGATAAACTTACTAGAAATAAAACTGGTGATGGCAGAATAATTACATCTCCACAGTATGATCACTTCCCCCCCCTTTACCCCCGCCTGAGCCCTTGGTCCACTGACCTGATGCATGGGATCCAGACTTTAATATTATTAAAGTCTGTAGGCTCTTAATTGAGACAACTGAATTTACAGTTAATCATGGTTAATAATTTAACCACCAGTTGACTTTCATGGCCTTCTATTGACCCAATGCTCTACCTAGTTGGTGAGCCTGTTTTTCAGACTTCTGACTTTGGTAAAATCGGCCTTATTATGAATGAGATAGAAAAGTTAGTAATTCATTTTGGAAATGCATAAAGTTCACCAGGCTATGTTTAGTTCCGTGGGATGAGAGCAGTGTATTGTGTATCACATGGTATTTATTAACCCCTGAGTTAGGAATATGAGTTGATATTCAAGTACTCATCATGAAAAAGCACTCACAAGAGCTGCTATTTGGAAGAGAAACATTACCTTCCAAATAGCAGGTTAGGTTACCTTATTAGGAGATAGCAGAATTGATGTTAAAAGTTTAAGAAAGATAATCCTGCTCCTCCATAGGAGGATAATCCTGCTCCTCTTCTTCCCTTTACACGATTACCGGACAGTTTATGTTCTATTAGTTAGTTGTTAAATGATTCTTCCCTTTGCTGAGTGACCATAAGTGAGTCATTTCCCTTCTGTTTTATCTCGTAAGTGGTCATTGTTACTTGTTGAGTGAAGTAATATAGGTTAAAATACATTGATCCTTATTAAGAAAGTGTGGCACAGGCATGGTGGCGTACATTTGTAATCTCAGTGCTTTGGGATGCTAGGGTGGGAAGATCATTTAAAGCCAGGAGTTTGAAACCACCCTGGGCAATATAGTGAGACCCCATGTCAACAACAACAACAAAATTAGACGGGTGTGGTCCCAGCTACTTGGGAGGCTGAGGCGGGAAGATAGTTTGAGCCTAGAGGTCAAGGCTACAGTGAGCTATGATCCTGCCACTGCACTCCAGCTTGGGTGACAGAGATCCTGCCTCAATAGCAACAATGGCGACAAAAAAAGAAGATATGATATAAATGCTGTTTGCTGAGCTATTAAAAGAAACTGATAAGTGAAGTTATTGGAAATGTTCTTTTTTCTTTTTGGGTAATTATTTTTCCTTCCTATCATTAACTTTTTAAGTGGGGTAAAATGGGATTGTTTAGTGACTGTATCAAGAAATTGGATCTCAAAAAAAAAAAAATAAAGAAAAAAGAAATTGGATCTTACTGTGTCGCCATCTTTTATTCCCATGTACCTCTAGGGGTGGGCTCACTTACCAAACAGACTAAATCGACACAGTTCAGTAGAGTGCAAATGAATAAATCTATCTGTCTGCCTGTCTGTCTAACCTGCCTAAAGAGGTTGTAGCTTAAATATATCAATTTTTGCCCCTTATGTTTAGAAGGTTGGATGTCTTTTCAGATTCGACAAGGATAAACATGTCCCAGCATGCAGATCTGGCACTCTCAGCTCCTGACTGCTGTAGTCTATGTCCTGCAAACTGAGGGAGCTAGCCCAGAAGGATTACCGGGCCTTTACGTAGATCCACAGAACAACACATAGAGAGCCCTCTGAAAATGTTTGAGCCTGTGAATTCTAGAAACAAAGTTTTCTGCTCTGTAAGATCTCTGGGGTCCTGGGTTCGGCCTTGTGATAATTGCACTTCATGGGAAAGAAAGATTTCAAGTCCTGGCAATTCTAGTTCCAGTCTCCCTTCAGACTCCATTCTCCCTTGTGACTTTTCCTTCTCTTCCTCACTTATTCTGTATCCTAAACAGAGCATGGGTGACCGTGGTCCTCCAGGTTCTGCTCACACTCTTTCCTTTGTCAGCTCTGATAGGAATTGACCCCAGCCCATTTACTGATGGCTACTGATATTTACTGAAAGGATCTAATCGTTTGTTTTCTGGCCACATTGGCTTAGGTCACACATCTCCCAAATCTTCTGCCTATGCTCAAGAAGTCTTATCCACCTTCAAGACAGAATCATTGTTAAATGAAATGAACGAATTCTGGCACTTTGTTTTTATCTTGTAGCACTTAACATTCTCTAAGCTTGTATTGTGGTTACTAGTTTGTGTCCCCTATTAAATGGGAGGAGATGGAAAATTATTTATCTTCCTCTGATGCACAGCTCCTTTATACACACAATGCCTTCTTTGTAGTAGGTGTTCAGTAAATGTTGAGTTAAATTTTTCTGGTGATCATTTTTATACATTATTGCTATCTGCTTGTACCTTAACCATCCTCTTTTCTGGAAATCTCCACCTACATTACTAATTCTCAGAATATTCAGTTCCTCACTTTTATGGGACTTATCATACCTTCCTATGCATTGTGAAGACTTGTGGTCGTGTCTGAACTCTCCTTCCAGGCCCTTTTGTTCCTTTACAGTACCCAGCATGTGGGTGTTCAATAGATTAATGTTAAGTTTTCTTTTTTCATGCTGTGAAACCTTTTACGATTTCCTTTCAATAACCTCAAGACAAAGGTAGAGATGAGTAGAGGAGAAAGACTGGTGAGAGGGCAGATGTGGGTGGCGGGTGGCACACAGCATATCCATATACGTTTTAACTATTACTTACAGACTTGTCCACACAAGCAGATGGATTTACGTATGTCCCAGAGAGCAGTTGTTAGCAAAGAATCGAGGAAACCAAATTCCTTTTATATCTGCTGATGTGGATTTGCCAAACAGTTGATAAGCTCTAAGGGTTCTGTGATCTGAGAAAAGCGTGATTTAGCAGAAAGGGCATGGGTTTTAGAATGGAACGCCTGCATTGGTACCCAGTTCTGTCACTTGCTAGCTAGCTGTGTGACCTTAAGAAAGGCAGCCTTGCTGGGCTCGGTGGCTAAGCCTGTAATCCTGTGCCTTTGGGAGACTGAGGTGAGTGGATTGCCTGAGCCCGCGGGTTCGAGACCTGCCTGGGCAGCGAGACCTCATCTCTACAATAAATCAAAAATCAGCCGGGCATGGTAGCACGCACCTGTAATTCTGGCTACTCGGAAGGCTGAGGTGGGAGCGGCCACTGCACTCCAGTCTGGGCGACGGAGTGAAACTCTAACTAAAAAAAAAAATAAATAAAAAAAAAGGAAAGGCAGCCTTTCTGTGGTTTAATTTTACTATCTGTAAAAATAAGAAAACTTGAGTATTGTTGCTGGAAGAATTACATGAGAAATGTGAGTGGAAGCCTTTGCGGAGGCCTGCTTTTCTTCAAATGCTGGCTGGACCACATTTCTGTAAAGCACAGGGACCCATACTTTGCAAAGTCAAGACAAATGGTGCAGAAAGGTTTAGCTTTTTCCCCCGAGTTGTGCATGCATTTATTTGTGAAGCTTTACAGAGGCCTAACCAACATTAGTTGCTTTTAGCCATACATTTAATTAGTCATCTTTGGGGGGAAACAGTGAAATCATGGAGACATCAGTACTGTCTCGGAAAATCTGGGAAGTACTATTATAATGACTGAGAACTACCAATTTGGCATAATTAGACCTGTGCTCCTACTCGAGAGATAACCCACCCAGCTGTTTTGGATCTCTGGTGAAAGAGGCTGGTGATTAGCTTATATTAACTTTGAGTGTTGGGGTTTAGTTTATGTTTGGTTTAGTTTAGACTGGCAGATTGTGATTTTTGAATTCTTACTCTTATCACCAGCAAAGCTGATGATTTTGACCTTAATAGAATAAGCAGTGAATATCCACACAAGATTTCCTTCTGAGTTATATTGTTCATTGAATTAGTTGACAATGGGGGGAAAAACCTGAAACCTGTTGGTCAAGAATGTGCTTGTCAAGCTCTGCTAAGTTTCCACTGATCACAATTGCTTAACAGGAAGTTTGTCTTTGTACGCAAATGAAGGACAGACCAGGAAGACCTGACAATCCAGTAGGGTGTCTCTAACCTGGATCTTACTGTTTTAACGAAACTAAAAGATTGCAGAGTTCTGTGATGTCAGCAGGAAGCATTTTTAGGCAACTCTTTTAGGGTTAGTCCACAATGAACAGATCTCACAGAATGTGAAGTTGAACCCTGGGACATTAACATGAAATAATGAATGTAGGAAGCCATTCTCTAGTAAAGAGCCTCTGATCCACAGAAGAAAAAGAAAGATTAAGTGAGGGCTCTATTACTGAGAAAAAGGAACTAGAGTAATTTTTAATTTTTTTTTTTTTTTTGAGTTGGAGTCTTACTCTGTCGCCAGACTGGAGTGCAGTGGCCGCTCCCGGCCACCGCAGCCTCGACCTGCTGGGCTCCGGCAATCCTTCCGCCTCAGCCTTCCGAGTAGCTGGAATTATAGGTGTGCGCCACTACGCCCGGCTAATTTTTTGATTTATTGTAGAAATGAGGTCTTGCCAAGTTGCCTGGGTGGGTCTTGAACCCTTGGGCTCGGGCAATCCACTCACCTTGGCCTCCCAAAGCGCTGGGATTACAGGCTGAGCCACCAAGCCCGGCAGTAATTTTTAATTTTTTAAAAGAGTTAACTTGAGAACACTTAACCAGTTTTAAGAACTAATAATAGTGGTGGTCACACCTATAATCCCAGCACTTTGGGAGGCTGAAGTGGGAGGATTGCTTGATCCCAGGAGTTCAACACCAGCCTAGGTAACATAGTGAGACCTTGTCTCTACAAAAAATGGAAAAATTAGCTGGACATGGTGGTACACACCTGTAGTCCCAGCTACTTGGGAGGCTGAGGTGAAAGGATTGCCTGAGCTCCAGAGGTTGAGGCTACAGTGAGCTGTGATTATATCATTACACTCCAGCCTGGGCAACAGATCTAAAAAACCCAAAAAACAAAAAATGAACTAATAATAAAATATATTTTGGTTTTCTGAAAAGACTACTTGAAAGATTGAGAGAGAAAGAGGACAGAGGACAGGAAAAAAGATCTGATACTCTAGTTTGGCATCTGTTAATCTTTGTATCTCTAGCATAAGGCCTGCCAGCAATTAGGCATTCAAGAAACATTTATTTTGAAAGGATGAAAAATGACTCATTAGTACAGAGAAAATTCAAGAGGTCCAGAAATAAGTCTGCTAGTCAAATTGTTGTGATTATATTTTGCTCTAACTTGTTCTGTATTTTGGATATAACAGCAAGTTATACTTTGAAAAGTGTATTGCTTTAGCAGTTAGCTACCTTTATCAAAACTGGGTTTCCAGTTTATGCTTAGATTTGAGAGTGATATCACTTAATGGGAAAAATTCATACATTTATTATTTGCTTGAAATTTTACTTACATGATCTCTTATAGGTTGTGTTATTTCCATCTGATTGTTATGGTGAGGCTAATCATAGACTGTTATTTCAGTCACTTTGATTGCTTTGCCTACAGTGTGAAAAATGAGAACAGCTTTAAGTCATTGCCTGTGGACTGTTAACAACTCTTGGAATGTGAGAATTACTTGGGTTCCAGTGGATTTGTGATTTTTTTGGTCACAGACACAATCTTTGCTGTTAAACACAAAGACTGCTTGAGCACCATTATAGTGTGTTTTGTTTTGACATTACTGTTGTGAGCCTTAGGATTGCATAGCTCTTTGTTAATGAAATGCTTTTTAAAGTGGCAAGATACAGGGAGTTAGCCCTTTCAGGAAGGCTCCACTGGTTCAACTAGACAGAAATACATACTTTTCTGTATTTTTGTAGTTCTCCATTCCGATTTGAATTAAATTAGGACCTTTGATAATAAAGCTTGGCTTCTTTCCTAGCCCAGAAGTCATAGACTTTCTGATCCTTGGCCTTGGGAGGCAGCAGCACTCTGTGAAAAGGGCATGGGTTCTGCCACCTAGTATATGTGGGACTTGGGACAAGTCACTTCTTTCTGCTCATTATTTTTGAGACTTAAATATGGGTAATTAATGGAAAGGGCTTGGCCTACTAGTAACTCTTCATAAAGGTGGGTATTGTAGTTACTGCAGGAGTATTTTGGCAGTAGTGTAGCAATTGAGAAAGTAGCAGATAAATGTGCCAGTAAGTTCAAAGTCTTTTTTATCTTTGTCCTCCTGTTGAATACCTTTTTCGCTCTTCCTTTTAGTTTGTTTAGAATTTGCAGTTTAATTTATTATGGTAGAAAAAGAATGTTGATGTAATATAGATTGGGCTTAATATTTAAAGGTGCCATCTAGTATATTGTTTATTAGTGTTCTTTATGATTTTTCTCCTATTTCCCCAGTGACTGGCCATTGTGGGGGATTGGCGTTTATTGAATCAGAAATTCACTCTTAAATTATTTATTTTAAAATGTCCTATATTTCAGCTACAGGCTAAGGTTTTGGGTAATGTGTAGATATGATGTCTTCTATGTAGCAAACCAAAAGATTTCTTCATTAGGTGCTTAAATAAATATCTTTATTGGGAGATATTTGAGCCCTCCCATATCATTATTTTTGGCTGACAGACTATTTTTGTAATGGTGGAGGAGCTGTCTTAGTGGATAAAGGTATATAGCTGAACGGTTTGGGACAGTTTATGTGGAAGACAGAGTAAGTTTGTAACTGCTCTTATTTGGAATCTGCATGCCATTAGCATGAGTAACTATTGATATCAGGGATGTTTCGGGATTTGCCGTGTAGAACTCTGCATCCTTCTCTCAACACTGAGGTGAGGGATCCTGCCATAGACCTTTTATTCCAAATAGCTGATCAGGGGTTGTCACTTTCTTCTGTGCCTCAGATCCGCCACTCCGTTGCCCCCCTTCCGCTTCTAGTGGCTGTCCTTTGCCGCTGGTGCCATGGTGGGTGTATGGATTGCTTTCTGTCTTTCAACAGTTACCGAAGTGCATGTTTGGGATTTTGTTGAAGAAAACTGGATACAGTAAACGGAAAGAATCTTGGAAGCTGCTTGACTGCTGTCTGTTCTCAGACTAGTCTGAAAGGGAATACCCCCATTCATTCTGGATTGGTGGATCTGAAGTACAAAATATTTCCCAGGTAAGCAATTACCCTGTATTGTTTTGTTTTGTGGAACTCACTGAAAAATTTTTGAAAAATATTTTTCTTCATCTGTTTGTCCATTAATAGGAAAAGGAAGAAATATTAGACATTTATGCTTAGTGTCTGGGTGAGGATCCTGAAGGTACATGTGGCTGGATTGCTAGTAGAAACTTTGTTTCTGAGGAGGAAGTACAGTTATGTTTATCATAGGCCCATATAGTTTTTAGTCATAATCTAACAGGGAACTCAGTAAACAGGGACATTTTGTTTGGAGAATAGTTTGTAAAAAAAATATGGAAACAAGTGGGCTCGGTGGCTCAGCCTGTAATCCTGTGCTTTGGGAGGCTGAGGTGAGTGGATTGCCTGAGCCCATGGGTTCGAGACCCTCCTGGGCAACTTGGCGAGACCTCATCTCTACAATAAATCAAAAAACTAGCCGGGTGGTAGTGTGCGCCTGTACTTCCAGCTTCTTGGAAGGTTGAGGCGGAAGGATCGCTGGAGCCCAGTGGGTCGAGGCTGTGGTGGCTGGGAGTGGCCACTGCACTCTAGTCTGGGTGACAGAGTGAGACTCCGACTCAAAAAAAAAAAAAAAAAAAATGGAAACCATATGGTAGTTTTGAGGCATTATCTCACATGACTTATTGTTAATACCTGGTCAAAATATTTTCTGTAGTTTCATGTCAGGTGATAGTCTTTTATTCTTAGGACTCCTGGAGGGCCTTCTTGGGAAGGCTTTCTAGCAGTGGCAGTCACTTGTTGAGAGCATCTGCTGAGTACACCGCCTCTTCATATGCCTTCGCACACATTTCTGGTTTCATTGGCATGTTGTTGCACCTGTGCTTCACAGTCGAGGAGCGGGAGCTCCTAGGCATGGAGTGCGAGCTGCTCAGGCCATCAGCTAGTAACTGGCAGAGCTGTGCTGTGTGCTCCCAAGGCTCATGCTCTGTTTTATGGCATTTGCTGAAGGTAGTATTTCAGCTTCGAGGTTTTCAAATTGCCTTTCTGGAGAGGAAGGTGTGATTTTTCTACAGCAGGTTTCCACTCGAAGAACACATGCTGGCTCATTGTTTAGTATGATATTTTAGTCATTTAAATCGTTTAATATAGTGCTCTACTTGCTTACTGATAAATCAGAAACTCTTCATTTCCTTAAGTGAATATAAAGGTAGTTTAGGGAGTATAGGAGAGGCAGTGTATTTAAATGTCAAAATAGGTTTTATACAGGGAAATATCATTTGGTCCAGTGAACTCAAACCTGTATCCTCTCAATTCCTCTTTAGAATTTGTTGGTTTTTTAAATAGCTCAGTAGCTCACTGTATGGACTGCTTTTGACTTGGGGTTTGTCAGCCTTACACGTAAGACATTGTCTGACCACTCTCTTGAAAACATGACTTTTTTTGGTATTTAATATTCTCTTCAGATTACCCATTCTTTCGTCTTTAAAAAATTTCTTTTTATCATAGACTGACCCTCTGAATTTGTGATCCTTGTTTTAGTTTAATTCTTTTCCATTTGCTCATATTTCTCCTCTGTGAGCATTTTTCACACTTGTTATTTGAAGGGCTGATAGGATGGTGGTGGTGGTAGTACTGGTAGAAATAATGGCACTTGGATAGGCTTGGTGGCTCAGCCTCTAATCCCAGCGCTTTCGGAGCCCGAGGTGAGTGGATTGTCTGAACCTGTGGGTTCAAGACCCGCCCGGGCAACTTGATGAGCCCTCATCTCTACAATAAATAAAAAAAATTAGCCGGGCATGGTAGTGCGCACCTGTAGTTCCAGCTACTTGGAAGACTGAGGCGGAAGGATTGCCAGAGCCCAGCAGGTTGAGGCTGCGGTGGCCGGGAGCGTGCCACTGCACTCCAGTCTGGGCGACGGAGTGAGACTTCAACTCAAAGAAAAAAAAAAAGAAATAATGGCACTTACTCTTTAATGAGCATGATTCTAGGTACTTTATATGTATAAACTCATTTTAGCCTTATGCAGGCTGAGTATCCCTTACCCGAAATGCTTGGGACCAGAAGTATTTTGAATTTCAGGTTTTTTTTTTTGATTTTGGAATATTTGCAACATACCAGTTCAGCATCCCAAATCTGAAAATCTGATATCTGAAATGCTTCAGTGAGTATTTCCTTTGGGTTTCATGTCCATACACAAAAAGTTTTGCATTTGAGAAGATTTCAGATTGCATATTTTTAGATTAGGGATACTCAACTTATAGTGACCTGTTGAGATAGGTACCATTATTTTCACTTTGCTGGTGAGAAAACTGAAGGGGAGTGTAGTTAGAGAACATGCTCAAGGTCACACACTTGTAAGATATGAAACCAGGCAGTCTGGCTTCAGAGAATGTGCTTCTAACCTCTGTGCTGTCTACCTCTAGTTTAGATTATCATTCAATAATAGAGGGGCAGAAATCCTGAAGACTAAAAATGTATATTCTGATTTCAAGGAATTGTTGCAAAAGGAAAGGAAACAGTTGTTGATTTTATATTTCTTAGCTTCTTTAGAAAACTATCTAGCTCTCAGGTTCTGCATTAGCCATCAGAGCTATTCTTCAGTTTGTTTCCCCAGGCAACTTGCAATAGGTTGGTTTGAGGTTATCTTTCGGAACAGTACTGTTTGATAGAACTTTTTGTAGTGGTTGAATTGTTCTGTGTTTGCACTGTTCAATATGGTAGCCGCTAGCCACATGTGGATATTTTGAAATATAGCTCTGCAACTAAATAACTGAATTTTTAATCTCGCTTCATTTTAATTAAATTTATTTTTAAATAGCTACATGTGCAGTTTTAGGATTTGCCATCATCCTAGGTCTGGTCCTTGGTTTAACACCCACAGAAATGTTACCTGCTCAGTATACCCAAAGCATCTCCTTATCCCAGGGTTGGACTAACATTAACCAGGCTTACAAGACTGATATGTAAAACCAGAGTTTTAATTTATTAGTTTACAATGATATATGTGTATCAACATGATTAGCGTATTCTTTTCTGATAGGCAGATTTACTAACTACATCCTAATTAATATGCTAGTTTAATTTTTTCAAACAAGACACAAGAATCAGAAGGACTCGAAGGCTTAAGCCAAATGACTGGGATGTTTTCTTCATGTAGATAGACTTCACCTCCCAGGTCAGACTGTGGACTCACCAGGGAAATGAGATATCCAAGCACTGGACCTGAGAGTCCACCTCATTCAGTGGTGATGGTTTCTCTGTGGCAAAACCACTCCTTTATCTGCTCGGCTTGCTTTTGCTTCCCAGATCCTTTTCTGATTAAGACATTCGTTTTAGACACATTGGTACATTCAGCTAGAACGAGCTGTTGACAAAGGTCTGGAAAGCCTTTTGTTTTCCTTAAGTTTTCTTCATCACTGTTGTAAATTATTTTGTGTTCATTTTCAACTCTAAGAAGACAGTTGACTTTTCCTTTCTTCCCTATGACCTCTTTCTACCAAAACACACATATTAACTTACTTAATTTGGTCATCCAGTGTGTTGTAGAATAGGAACATATTCATAAGAATGTATACCTTATGGTGCTGGGTATGGTGGCTCACGCCTGTAATCCTAGCACTTTGGGAGGCGGAGGTGAGAGGATAGTCTGAACTCAGGAGTTTGAACCCAGCCTGAGCAACATGACAAGATCTTGTCTCTGCAGTAAATCAAAAAATTAGCCAGGTGTGGTGGTGATGCCTGTGGTTCTAGCTACTTGGAAGGCTGAGGCCGAAGAATCACCTGAGCATAGCAGGTTGAGGCTGCGGTGGCCATGAGTATGCACTCCAGCCTGAGTGACAGAGTGAGACTGACTCAAAAAAAAAAAAAAAAAAAAGAATATATACCTGATAGTACATTCTCTTTACATTACATTATGCTGTCAAGTGGAGCTCGTTTATAGCTGACTATACCATTACTTTGGGACTTGTTCTTCTACTTGTGTACTTGAAGTAGAAAAAGTAACAGAACCAAATTCGTATTTTATGAAGTTAATTTTGGCATGTGTGTGCAAGATGAATGGAAAAGACTGGCGCTAGAGAGACCAGTTAGTCCAAGTGAGCAGTGATGAAGGTGGACCAAAGCATTGACAGCGGGGATGATGGGGTGAGGTGAAATTGAAGGGGATGGGTGGAGGGATCTGCAGGATTTGAGTACTGGTTATAGTAGCAGGGGAGAGAAGGGATATAGTACGAACTTTAGATTTTTTTTGCCGCGGGCACCTGGATGAATGTTTGTTTTCTTCTCCAAGATGGGGAATACTAGAAGGAAAGCAGACGGGAGGAGGGGAAAGAATGAGTTCAGTTGGAATTATAGTGAATTTGAGTTGCTTGTGGCAGAATTGTCTAAGAGAAGTATCAGTAGCAGTATTGGCTTGCAGCTCATCAGGGAGGGCAGGGTTAGAGAGAAAACATGGGAGAGGTTTTAGCCCTACCTGTAGCTGACTTAGTACAGTGATGTGGTAACTCAGATCGGAAAGCCTATATATTGGTGTATGGGAATGGCAGCGTAAAGACATGGGCTACAGCTATAAGGCCAGACCTAGGATCATATGTGATATTGACCAGGAGGTGCTAATACCACTTTCTTCTTGTCATCTTGACCTGGGAATTTTGTTATGACCAGCTACTACTTACACCCAGTCATCAAATGAGTCTCTTGCATTTGGGTTGTGATTTTCTCTTCCATTGTAATAGTTTGTGTAATTAACAGAGGCACTGCTTTTGAAATGTGGTTTTAACAACACGTCTTAAGTAAACATTTACACAAATTCAGTTTTATGCAACTGGTGGCAGAAACAAAAGGAAAGGACCTAAACAGCGAAGATTCTGGATGCAGCATGAAATGGGAAATGAAAATCTGCTCTTCTCTCAGCCTGTCTCCGTTCCTGAATGCCTTTTATCTAGCTGTGACAAGTGCGATTATGGTATTTTAAAGACACATTTTTAACATCACAACATGAGGCCTAAATACAAGCCAGTTATTTTATCTGCTAGTCAGTTGAAGAAACAGTGAACTGTTCCAATGCTGGGGTAAAAATGAGCTGATGGAATTATTGAGATGCTGTGTTGGTCTCCTGTGTGGTGTGTCCTTGAGGGATTTTTAAGGCATATTTTTACTAGATGTTATTTTCACCTTATGTACTCACTTTAGCTGCTAATTCCTAGGTGACCTGAAACTCCAGTGTCATTCAGTTTTGGTAACAGAAGCATGAAGACATGAGGAGTTCATTACAGCTACAGTCAATATTTGACAAAATTTTTTGAATAAATTATTTTATAAGTCTGTAGTACAAAATTAATAAGGTGTAAATGGAGTACACAGCAAAAAAAAAAAAAAAAACTCCCTCTAGTTCCAGCTATCGTCTGCATTCTTGTGTAAACTCCCTGTACATACATGTATGCGGCACACATTATTTTTGTGCCTTGTTTTGTTTTTTGAGTCAGGGTCATATTCTGTTGCTCAGGCTGGAGTGTAGTGGCATGATCACGGCTCACTGCAGCCTCGAACTCCTGGCCCAGGTGATTCCCTACCTCAGCTTCCTGAGTAGCTGGGACTATAGGCACATGCGATTACACTTGGTTAATTTTTTGATGTTTTTAGAGACAAGGTCTAGCTGTTTTGCCCAGGCTGGTCTCCAACTCCTGGGCTCAAGCAGTCTTCCCGCCTGGGCCTTCCACAGTGCTGGGATTATAGGCATGAGCCACCACACCTGGCTACACCTTGATTTTTTAAAATGTAAAACATGATTTGGTTGTCTTTCATATCCATTCCCAAAGAGCTCTCATATTTTTTGAGAAGATAAGTTAAAATATGCATATTTATTGTACAAATAGACCATAATTGTAACTAATCTGAACCTCGTGAATATGTAGGTTATTTCCAGTTACACATACTGCTGTAAAGAATGACCATGCATATGTTGCTTCACACATGAGGGGGTATGTTTTCAGAACTGGATCCCAGGAGTAGGTGTGCTGGATAGGTGCTTTGAAGTATCCCAGCAACATTGCCATGGTGCCCTCCAGTCATGTTGCACCAGTTTCTATGGGCTTTGCGTGTGTGGGTGCCTATTTCCTGACACTCTCATGGTGTTAGACAGAGTTAGACTGATTACTTTTTAAATTGTTCTTTTCTTTTTTTCCTCTCTTAACTTTTTATTTTGAAAAATATACATGCTGAAGAGTTGTGCAAAAACAGTTCAACAAACACTTTCCACCTAGATTCAACAGTTTTTATTTAACATCTTGCCATATTTGGGAAAATTCCTTCCTCTCACTTCTCTTCCTGCCTTTCCTTTCCATCTTCTGTCCTTTCTTCCCTCCCTCTCTCACTTCCCCCTCCACTCTCCTAATGCATACTCTTTGTCTGTTGTTAAAAATTTGAAAGTTAGCCAGGCATGGTGGCTCATGCCTGTCATCCCAGCACTTTGGGTGGTGGAGGTGAGAGGATTGTCTGAGTCCAGGGGTTTGATACAACACTGGGCAACTTGGCAAGACTTCATCTCTACAATAAATAAAAAAATTAGTCAGGTGTGGTGGCACACGCCTATAGTTCCAGCAACTGGAAGGCTGAGGCAGAAGGATCGCCAGAGCCCAGCAGGTCGAGACTGCGTTGGCTGTTGAGTGTGCCACTGCACTCCAGCCTGAATGACAGAGTAAAACTCTCCAACTCAAAAAAAAAAAAAAAAAATTGAAAGTTGCAAATATGCTATTCAACCCCTGAAGTTTTCAGCAAGGCTACTCTTAAGGATGAAGTTAGTATCTGTCTGTCTTGTCTGTGTCTCTCCCCTCCCCCACCACACACAGGCACACACACAACCATGCTTCTCTATCTCCCTATATATTATATATATTCTTAGATTTTCATATGTAAGAAAATTGAAGTAATTCCATAATAAAATATCAAATACTCAGTTAAATTTAAATTTTTCTAATTGCCCCAAGAATTTTTTTTATAGTACCCTCCCTCCTTTATTTTCTTTTTTGATTCAGGGTCACACTCTCTGTCCTCAGGCTGCAGTGCATTGGCATGATCATGGCTCACCACATGCTCAACTTCTTGGGCTCAAGCACTTATCCCACCTCAGCCTCTTGAGTAGTTGAGACTACAGGCTTGTGCCACAACGTCTGGTTGACTTAAAATTTTTTTTTGTAGAGACGAGGTCTCACTATGTTGCCTAGGATGGTCTCAAACTTCTGAACTCAAGCAGTCCTCTTGCTTCAGCTTCCCAGAGTGCTGGGATTACAGGTATGAGTGACTGCACCCAACCCTTTTTATTCTCTTTTTGACCCTCTCTCCTTTAAAACAAACAAATCAACAAATCAAGATCCAAACAAAGAACACTCTTTGTTATTTGGCTATGTCTCTTTTAGTTTAGAACAGTCCTTCTGCCCTTTTCCCTTCTTTCCTGGCATTAACTTTTTTGAAGAGTCCAGGTCAGGTAGTTGTCTTATAGGATGTACAGCATTCTGTATTTGTCCAAGTATTTCCTCACGGTGTCATTTAACTTGTTTCTCTAGCTCCTATACTTCCTGTAAACTGGAAGTTAATTGAGATGCATCCAGGTTAAACATTTTGACATGGATGCTTCATCATGGGTGAAGTGCACTTCACGGTTAGTCACATCGTGAGACACCTAATGACAGGTTGTCTCAAAATGAATTATGCTAAGTTTGATTCCTTGGCTGAGGTGGCAACAGCCAGATGTCTCCATTATGAAGGTAAACTTTTGTCCTCTGCTGTTAAAGAGGAATCTATGGGACACTCTTTTGGCACCTTGTAATTATCCTGTTCCATTACAGCCTTCACACAATGCTTTTAGCATCCTGATCCTGAAATTGGTTTCCAAAATAGAGGTTGCAAGATTGTAGTTTTAAAATTGTGTCATTCTTTCTCCATGTATTAGCTAGCATTCACAGAGGCTTCCCCCATTTCTCCTCCTTCCTTTTCTTTATTACTGTACTCTCCTGGTCTTTTATTTATTCTTGCATGTTAACAATCAATTATGGTCTTGAGTGATGCTGAAATTGTCCTAGATTTGGCTACTGAGAGTTTTTTCCAGGTAGCTCCTGGTCTTTTTTTTTGAGTTGGAGTCTCTATCTATTGCCCAGGCTGGAGTGCAGTGGCAGCATCACAGCTCAGGCAATCCTTCCGCCTCAGCCTTCTGAGTAGCTGGGACTTTAGGCGTGGTCCACCATGCCCAGCTAATTTTTAAATTTTTAAGTTTTTAGAGGTCTCGCTTTATTACCTAAGCTTATCTTGAACTTCTGGGCTCAGGTGGTCCTGCCTCGGCCTCCCAAAGTGCTGGGATTACAGGTGTGAGCCACCACACCTGACCCTCCTGCTTCCTTTTGACATGACCACATCAGTCTTTTTGCTTGGCTTTTTTGGCTTACTTTATGCTTTCCCTGCAGATCAGGAATCAGCCATTTCTCCAAGAGGCTATGGTTCTTTTAAGTGGGGAATAGTATTTAGAAACCAAAATCTTTACCTTGGATTGTCTTTGCTTCTAGATCCTTTCAGTGGACAAAGTTAAAAAATATGTTTAAAGCCGGGCTCGGTGGCTCAGCCTGTAATCCCACACCTTTGGGAGGCTGAGGTGAGTGGATTGCCTGAGCCCGCGGGTTCGAGTCCCGCCTGGGCAACTTGGCGAGACCGCATCTCTACAATAAATCAAAAATTAGCTGGGCATGGTAGCACGCGCCTGTAGTTCCAGCTACTCAGAAGGCTGAGGCGGAAGAATCCCCAGAGCCCAGCAGGTGGAGGCTGCAGTGGCCGGGAGTGGCCACTGCACTCCAGTCTGGGTGACAGAGTGAGACTCCAACTCAAAAAAACAAACAATGTTTAAAAAGAACTATGAGTTTGCCTGAGCCCGCGGGTTTGAGACCCACCTGGGCAACTTGGTGAGACCTCGTCTCTACAATAAATAAAAAATTAAACCAGGCTTGGTGGCTCAGCCTGTAATCCTGCGCCTTTGGAGGCTGGTGAGTGGATTGCCTGAGCCCGCGGGTTTGAGACCCGCCTGGGCAGCGAGACCTCATCTCCACAATAAATCAAAAATTCAGCCGGGCATGGTAGCGCCTGCCTGTAATTCCGGCTACTTGGAAGGATGAGGCAGAAGGATCGCCGGAGCCCAGCAGGTCGAGGCTGCGGTGGCCGGGAGCGGCCACTGCATTCCAGTCTGGGCAACAGAGTGAGACTCCAACTCAAAAAAAAAAAAAATTGAGGTACATGTTGAATTGAGGTACACGTATACCTCAGTATGTAAATAGGTGGATAAATTTCACTCATTAGTGAGTGTGTACTCAGTTCTAGGCACTGTTTGGCAATGTGAGGAATATAGAACAGTAACAGGTGCTTACTGTGCTTTTAGAAGCTTGTAATCTTTTACATAAAAAAGTGTAGCATGATGAGAAAACTGGTAAGGATCACAAGAGGTAGACACACAGGATTGTGCATTAGAAAAGGAAGTAAGTTTCATCAGGGACATTTTTTTAAAGTTACCCTTTGAGGCCTAAGCAGAAATTGGACATAGACATGGATGTGTTGGTGTGGTGGCGGGAGGGGGGCATTCCTACCAGAGGTAACCAAATGAACAATGACTGGCAGACAGTGGTGTATGTTGTCTTTGGGTGGGGACAAGTAGGCGGTTCTATGGATTGTTGGAATGTAGCTTGTATGGGAGGGACTGAGGTAGATGAATTTGGAAAGGTAGATTAAAAGCAAACCTTGGACTTATCCTTTAGGTTATAAATTACAAATTAGTACCCTGTGGATAGCTTCACAGACGTATTTTATTTGGTTCACACAGATTTTAAAAATTGGGACATTTCATAGCAGAACACTCATTTTTGGTTTTGCTTGGAAATTGGAGCACAGTGATAAGTAGCTGCCCTTTTGAGTCAGAGCTTGTACTTTTCTGTTCACCACGGTCACTATAAGGACATTTTTACTCTATTTAATTGGTCATTAAAGCTTTTTCTTTTTTGAGTCAGAGGCTTTACTCTGTCACCTAGGCTGGAGTACAGTGTCATGATCATGGCTTACTGTGGCCCTGAACTAAAGGGCTCAAGTGATCCTCCTGCCTCAGCCTCCTGAGAGACTGGGACTACAGATGTGCAACACTTTGCCTAGCTAAGGTTTTTTTTTTCTTTTTCATTGGAGTCTCACTCTGTCACCCAGGCTGGAGTGCAGTGGCATGCTCATGGCCACCGCAGCCTTGACCTGCTGGGCTCAGGCGATCCTTCCACCTCAACCTTCCAAGTAGCTGGAACTATAGGCACATGCCATCAAGCCTGGCTAATTTTTTGATTTATTGTAGACTCGAGGTCTTGGCAAGTTGCCCAGTGTGGTCTCAAACCCGTGGGCTTAGTCAATCCTCTCACCTTGGCCTCCCAAAGTGCTGGGATTATAGGTGTGAGCCACCGTGCCTGGTCTAAAATTTAGTTTTATAATATACAAATAACATACTTTGACAAAAAAAATAACCCTGACCTGGCTTTGCTTCTATAAATTCTGTATAAAGTAAATATTTATATTATGAGTCCTTTTTTCTATAATTTCCCCTTTAACTATGGAGCTAAATTTTCAGACAATAATATTAGCACGCTTTATACTTACTATTATTTTCTTTTGAGTCAGGGTCTCACTCTGTCACCCAGGCTGGAGTGCAGTGACACCATCATGTGAGGCTCACCGCAGGCTCAAACTCTTGGGCTCAGGGAGTCTTTCCACCTCAGCTTCCCAAGTAGCTAGGACTACAGGTATGCGCCACCTTGTCCAGCTAATTATTTTTTTGTAGAGATGAGGTCTCGCTATGTTGCCCTTGCTGATCTTGAACTCCTGGGCTCAAGCAGTCCTCCACTTAGCCACACTTTAGCCACCCAAAGTGCTGAGGTTATGAGTGTGGGCCACTGTTCCCAGCCTACTGAGTTTTAATGAGCTTGCTGCTTGAATTTAGTTTTTCTACTATCTCTGCAAGAAGTTAATAAAAAGGATAGTGAATCTACAAGGTCCTGCCCCCTATACTTTAAATTGCATCTTATTAAGACCACCTATACTGTTAATAAGTGTTTTGTTGGGAATCCTCTCTGTCTGGTTGGAGCATGACTTTATCTAGTCCTGTTGCCAAAGTTATTACTCCGGATATTTAGTATTACCCCTGTACCCCACACACTGGGGGGATAGTTCTGAGATTATAGGCATGAGCCATGGCTGTGATACCCATTCTGATGGGCGTGTAGTAGCATCTATATTGTGGTTTTTGTTTTTTGGTCAGCTTTATTATAGTTAACATTCAATAAAATGCACTCACTTTTGGAAGGCTGAGGTGGAAGGATCGCTGGAGCCCAGCAGGCCGATGCTGGGGTGGCTGTGAGCGTGCCACTTCACTCCAGCCTGGGCAACTGAGTGAAACTCCAACTCAAAAAAAAAAAAAAAGTGCACTCATTTTAAGTGTACTGCCTGAATTTTGAGACATATATATACTCATATAACCACTACTGCTCTCAAGGTGAAAAACATTTGTTCCCCAAAACGTTGTAGTCATCTCCCTCCCTCAGCCCAGGTAACCTGCATTCTGTAACTGTAGATTAGTTGAATGTATTTTGGATGTTCATATGGATAAAATCACATAGCATGCACGTATTACACGTGCTCATTTATGTTTGGCTTATTTTGCTCTGCATAATGTTTTTGAGATTTATTCTTGTTTTATCAGGTGTTCATTTCTTTTTATTGCTTAGTAGCTTTACATTATATGAGTATACAACAATTTGACTATCCATTTTTCTACTGATGGAAGTTTAGGTTGTTTCCTATGTTTGGTTATTATGAATAAAACTTATTTGTATTCAGATCTTTGTGAGGTCATTTCTTTTCTCTTAGGTATACTTATGAGTGGAATTTTTGGATAAAGTAGATGTAAAGGAACAAACTATTTTCAGTGCTTGAACACATTTTTTTTTTAGTTGGAGTCTCACTCTGTCACCCAGGCTGAAGTGCAGTGGCATGCTCATGGCCACCACAGCCTCGACCTGCTGGGCTTAGGCGATCCTTCTGCCTCCGTCTTCCAAGTAGCTGGAACTACAGGTGCATGCCACCATGCCCGGCTAGTTTTTTGATTTACTGTAGAGACAAGGTCTCACCAAGTTCCCCAGGCTGGTCTCAAACCCTTGAACTCAGGCAGTTCTCTTACCTTGGCCTCCCAAAATACTGGGATTATAGGCCTGAGCCACTGTGCCCGGCTTGAACACATTTTTGATTCCAAATGTTTGCGTTTTTTCCCACACCAAGCAATTCACCAGTTCTTTTCAGGCACCAACTAGGTGTCTTACATAGTTCAATTCAATTCAGTGTTAGAGCTCTCAAATCAAAGGGCTCACAAGACTGCCTCCAATTCGGTCACCAGTCTCGAGACCCAGGTTGCCACCTGTACCTTTTTTTTTTTGAGTCAGAGTTTCATTCTGTTGCTCAGGCTGGAGTGCAGTGGCATGCTCCTGGCTACTGCAGCCTTGACCTGCTGGACTCATGTGATCCTTCCGCCCCAGACTCTCAAGCAGCTGGGAATACGGGCATGTACCACCAATGCTTGACTAACTTTTTTTGATTTTTTTATAGAGACAGGGTCTTACTATGTAGTCTATGCTGGTCTTGAACTCCTGGGCTCAATCCTCCCACCTCAGCCTCCCAAAATGCTGCGTTTACAAGCATGAGCCAAAATAGCCATTTTTTGTTAGAAGCCAGCTGCAGAAAGAAATGTTTACTCTACTCTGCATACTGTCCCTGGCAAGTAGAAACTGGGTCCCTTCTCTGGGTAGACCCTCACTCTAGAGAAGCACTTAAGGATCAGTTGCTATTGGCCTTACTGACACCTTCAGGGGTATTCATTCCTACTACTGGCCTTTACCGTTTTTTACTAGGAGGAGGGGTTCTGGTGGGAATTCCTTCTAAGGTAGACCTTTCTTTATTTGCAGTGAATTCTATTTCTAGTCCAGTTTCTTCTGTACTGTATTTTATAGACATTTCTTGAAATGTCTTATATATGTATAGGGCCTGCTGGCCAGGTTTCCAGTGCCAATGCAGACAGTGTTTTATTTTGATATTTCTTTGGTGATTTTGGTTGCAGGAGTCAGCAACCCCAACCTTGACACCCCTGTTTACTCCTGAGTATTGTCTATTTTTGTTCTTTTTCACTCTCACTTTCTGTACTACAGTCAGTGATTTTTTTCCTTCGTTTTCTCTGTTCCTCTGAACCCCGCTTGAGGATTCTAACATGCATCACCAATTGTTCTCATCATTATTAGGGAAGCTTTGCCCTTTCCTCCTTCTTGCCCAGTTAACCTCTGCTTGTTCTTCAGAGATGAGTTCAAGCATCAACTCCTCAGGGTCCACATCTGGGCTCCCTAGGTGCCCTTAGAGATTAAATTTCTTGTCATGCTCTAGCAGCACTCAGTTCTCTTTTTTTATAGCTGTTAACATGATTTTGAAGTTGAAAATGTATTGCATACTCCCTGCTAGACAGTCATCTCTTTCACTAGAAAGTAATCTCCAGGGGGACAAGGATCATGTCTGTTGTGTTGTGTTCAGTTCATAGCATATTCATTTCCATCATTTATTTTAGTTTTGTGCTGCAATAACAAAATACCTGACATTGGATAATTTGTAAGGAACAGAGATTTGTTTCTTAAAAGTTCCAGAGGCTGGAAAGGCTAAGGTTGAGGGCCCTGAGTCAGGCGAGGACCTTCTTGCTGTGTTATCTCATGGTGGAGGGTGGAAGGGCAGGAGAGCACACGTACTCCATAGAGCAAGAGGTTGCACTTGCAGCCTCAAACCCTTTTTTTTTTTTTTTTTTGAGTTGTAGTCTCACTCTGTCGCCCAGACTGGAGTGCAGTGGCACGCTCCCGGCCACTACAGCCTCAACCTGCTGGACTCTGGCGATCCTTCCACCCCAGCCTTCCAAGTAGCTGGAACTACAGGTGTGCGCTACCATGCCCGGCTATCAGACCCTTTTATAATTAGCATTAATCTATTCATGAGAGTGGAGCCCTCATAACTTAAACACCTCCGTTAAGCCCCACCTCATAACCCTGTTGCATTTAGGATTAAGTTTCCAACACATTATTTTTGGGGGGTCCATTTAAACCATAGCAGCATCTATCACAGTGCTTGCCAAACAGTGGCCCAATTGAATGAGGGAATACATTTGGAAGGGCAAATGAGAATTACCATCCAGTATCAAAAGTCTATTTACACTTTCAAAGTGAATATGTTTGCTCCTTAAACTCTTGGTGTTTTCTTTTTCAATACCATCTCTTAATCTTAATTGATTGATCCTGAAAATTAAGCAGTTGGCTTCAGAAATTCCTTTTCAGAAGGTCAAAAAGCATCCTCTCTGCCTCCAAATCAGATTTTAAAACTGTCATTGACTTGTAATTATCCAGATTTTCTCTCACTGTTTTATTTCACTGTTACTTCAACTATCATTTTAAAGGAGTTGTCGTGGCCTTATCTGCTATTCTCTATTCTCCCTCCTTTCCTATCTCTCTGTGTTCCTATCTGTGTGTGTGTGTGTGTGTGTGTGTGTGTGTGTGTGTGTGTGTGTGTGATTAATAGGATCACTGTTGTGATCTTGTGAGTTGTTAGTAAATACCTTATATCGGCAGTCCGCAACCTTTTTGTCATCAAGGATCCGGTTCATGGAAGAAAATCTTTCCATGGACTGGGCTCAGGTGGTGGGGGTTGGGATCATCAGGCTTTAGATTCTCATAAGGCCATGCAAACTAGATCCCTTGCCTGTGCAGTTCACAATAGGGTTCGTGCTCCTATGGGACTCTAATGCCACTGCTGATCTGATAGGAGGGAGAACTCTGCTCGCCCTCCGCTCATTTCCTGTGGTTCCTAACAGTACTGGTCCGTGGTCTGGGGGTTGGGGACCCTTGTCTTATATGATCTCCTTCTCTTGGAAATTCACTTGATAATTGTCATTTAATAATGTGTTTCCCGTGGTCATGTGTGCCGGCTCACGTCTGTAATCCCAATACTTTGGGAGGCCACAGCGGGAGGATTGCTTGGGCTCAGGAGTTTGAGACCAGCCTGACCAGCCTGAGACCAGCCTGACCAACCTTGTCTCTACAAAAATAAAAAAAGTAGCTGAGTGTGGTGGCATGCATCTGTAGTCGCAACTACTTGGGTGGTTGAGGTGGAAGGATCACCTGAACCCAGATGCTCGAGGCTGTAGTGAGCAGTGATGCTCTCACTGCACTCTAGCCTGGGCAACAGAGTGAAAAAAAAAAAGCATTTCCCAGCATTTCTCATACTTTCTGATCCCAGAATTCCTTTCCCCCTATATTTTGGTTCACAATCTGTGATTCAAGGGACACACTTTTAGAAATGCTGTTCTTTATGGTTTTTGTTCATCCTGTCTCCTTTTATTCATGAAACGTTTCTCTTTCATCCTGCCTGAGTAAGGAGGGAGGGAACTAGTATTTCTTACGTGTTTGCTATTTGCTAGATTTCTTCCATTTTTCCCTTTCACCTGCACTATGACCTTGACAAGTAGGCTTATTCTCCACATGTAAGCATGGAAGGAAGTGGGAACTGGAGAAAGGAATTAATTTTTGCTCAAGGTCACATTGCTAGCAAAGTAATTTATTTTAACATATTTATTTGTTTATATATTTTTACTTTAATACCTTTGTTCTTTCTCACCTCAGACTAGAGTAAGAAGAAAAAATAAACTCTTTAATTATTCTAGAGGCCACACCTTCAGCCATCCCCACAGTATGAGAGCCCAAGGCTCGGAGCAGCAGGATCTCTGGATAGATAGATTCTCAGTATTTAGGGAGATTGAGAAGAAAAGGGGAAGCCTTGACTGCTTCTGCCCAAACTGCCTCTCCAAGTGCTCAAGCTCCTTCCCTTCCTCATCCTCCCTAGTTTCAGGCTTTTCTGGTGACATGTGGATTTTTTGTTGGAATTTTAGGTTGATTTCTATCACTAACGTAGTAGTAATGTTTATCGGGTGTCTCTTTGGATGTAGCAGGTGTTTTACCTTTCTAGCTCTTGAAACAGCTGACTCTGAGGTTACGTAACTTGCTTGAGGTTACATAGTATATCGGACCCACTTTGACCAGATTTTGACAGTGCTCTATATTTATTTATTTATTTGTTTGTTTAATTTTTTTAGGAGATAGGATCTGGCGCTATGTTGCACAGGCTGAAGCGCAGCGGCTGCTCACAGGTGCAATCATAGTTTACCGCAGCCTCAAACTCCTGGCTTTAGGTGATCCTTCTTCCTCAGCCTTCCGAGTAACTTGGGCCACCTTATTCAGTCTCTGCTGCTTTTTTAGCCTCAATAAATTTATTCACAAGGGAAACTTACCCATTGCAATTAAAATCTGTGAAATTATGGGTTGATGTGCTAGTTATATATTTTTATAATATAGATTTAAATTAAACATATAGCTGTTAGACATTTAAAATACCTTCATGTACTATCAAAAATCACTTTGAGGACCAAACGTTGCTCTAATCTTCTCTATTCATTTGTTTGTCCATGAATAGTTCAGTATGTATCTGTAAAAGATAAGGACTCATAACCAAAAACTGTTACAACATATACATACACACATACAGTTCCATTATTTGCACCTAAAAAAATTAACAATAATTCCTTGGTATTAACTTTAGTGTTCATATTTGCCTAATTGTCTCATAAAGAGTTTTAAAATTAATAGACTTTATTTTTATTTGTTTATTTATTTTTTTATTCAGAGTCTTACTCTGTCACACAGATTGGAGTGCAGTGGCACACTTATGGCTAACACAGCCTCGACCTGCTGTGCTCATGTGATCCTTCTGCCTCAGCCTTCCAAGTAGCTAGAACTACAGGCGTGTGCCACCACGCCTGGCTGATTTTTTTATTTATTGTAGAGACAAGGTCTTGCCAAGTTGCCCAGGCTGGTCTCAAACCCCTGGGCTCAGGCAATCCTCGCACTTCTGCCCTATTTTCTTTATTATTGGCATTTGTGTTAGTGTTGTGCATTTGTTACAGATTTCCTTAGTTGTTACTTAATGTCCTTTTTTGTTCCAGGATCCCAACCAGAATACTACCTTACACTTAGTTGTCATATGTCCTCAGTCTCCTCCTCGCTGTGATAGTTTCTCAGACTCATTTTTGATTACCTTGACAGTATTGGGGAGTGCTAATCAGGCACACACAGAAGGACCTTGATTGGAATTTGTTGATTTCCTCATACATTTTGTTTAGTAGTTTGCGTTTTAAATTCAGGATCCAGGCTTATTTCTCACATTGTATATAGTTAACAGTTTCTTAAATCTCTTTGAATTTATAAAAATTGGTTCTCTCATCCTTGTTTTCTTTTTTTTTTTTTTTTCAGTTGGAGTCTCACTCTGTTGCCCAGACTGGAGTACAGTGGCATGCTCATGGTCACTGCAGCCTCCACCTGCTGGGCTCAGGCAATCCTTCTGCATCAGCCTTCTAACTATCTGGAACCACAGGCACACGCCACCATGCCTCCCAGAGTGCTGAGATTATAGGCGTGAGCCACCATGCCTGGCTCACTTTTTTTGTTTTTTTTGTTTTTTTTTTGAGTTGAAGTCTCACTCTGTTGCCTAGACTGGAGTGCAGTGGCACACTCCCAGCCACCGCAGCCTCAACCTGCTGGGCTCCAGTGATCCTTCCGCTCAGCCTTTTGAGTAGCTAGGACTACAGGTGCGAGCTACCATGCCCGGCTAATGTTTTTGATTTATTGTAGAGATGAGGTCTCGCCAAGTTGCCCAGGTGGGTCTCGAACCCACGGGCTCAGGCAACCCACTCACCTCAGTCTCCCAAAGCGCCTGATTACAGGCTGAGCCACCGAGCCCGGCTCATCTTTTTTTTTTTTTTTTTTAAATGCCATTTATTTATTGGAGAAGCTGGATTGGTTATTTGTTCTGTATAACTTCTTACATTCTGGGTTTTGCAAATCATGTTCTCATTAGGTGCTCCCTCTGTTACCTGGGCTGGAGTGCAGTGGCATGATCATGGCTTGCTGCATGCAACCTTGATTTCCTGGGCTCAGGTAATCCTTCCACCTCAGCCTCCCTAGTAACTGGGACTGCAGGCATGCATCACTACACCTGGCTAATTTTTTTTAGCTTTTGTAGGGAAGCGGTATCATTATTTTGCCTAGGCTTGTCTCAAATTCCTGACCTCAAGGGATCCTCCCACCTTGGCCTCCCAAAGGGCTGGGATTACAGGTGCGAGCCACTGTGCCTGGTCTCCTTTTATATTTCTTGTAAATTGTAGCTAGATCTAGAGGCTTGTTGGATTCAGGTTCAGTGTGTTTCTGCCTCAATTAAAAAACAACAAAACAAGACAAAACAAAAACTTTGTGCATCTTTCACTGTACCATGGTGCTCTCTTACTTTTGTGATACTCTCTGTTCTTTCCAAGGAAATGGTCCTTGAAGAAACAGAGGACTTCTATGCATGTGTATTTTTCTGAGTTAAAATCCATGGTTTATTGGTGGCAGATAGTGAAGCAGTAACCCAGCTGCTGGCATGTCCGCATGTGGTTGTCACTTTTGCCTGTCAGTGAGGACACATTTTATGCCATTAACAGCAATATTAAAGTATTAGTCCTGTGGTGGCTCTCACTTGTAATCCCAGCTCTTTGGGAGGCGGAGACTAGAGGATTGCCTGGGTCCAGGGGTTTGAGACCAGCCTGGGCAACTTGGCAAGACCTCATCTCTACTATAAACAAAATAAGTTGGTTGAGCAAGGTGGCATGCACCTGTGGCTCTAGCTGTTTGGTAGGCTGAGGTGGAAGGATTGTCTGAGCCCAGTAGGTTGAGGCTGTGGTGCCCATGAGTGTGCCACTGCACTCTAGCCTGGGTAACAGAGTGAGGAACAAAAAGGTTAGTTGTTGGAGAAAGGGCGCAGGTTAGATCTGCCTGGAATAGTAGTACTTGGTTTCTGTAATGATTTGCAAGATTTTTGTAATCTTGGATGATAAATATATTCCTTTCTATAAGATTCTTTATTTGTTGTTTGTAATCGGTAACCTCACTCCTTTGTTGAAATGGAATGCTGACAAGATGTGGGTCAGGTTTCTCAGTAAGGGGTTTCAGAACTCTTTGGAAAATCAGGACTCCTTTTTTCTTTTCTTTCTTTCTTTTTTTTGAGTTGGAGTCTCACTCCGTTGCCCAGATTGGAGTGCAGTGGCACACTCCCAGCCACCGCAGCCTCGACCTGCTGGGCTCTGGCGATCCTTCTGCCTCAGCCTTCCAAGTAGCTGGAACTACAGGTGCACGCTACCACGCCTGGCTGATTTTTTTTGAATTTTTTATTGTAGCGATGAGGTCTCGCCAAGTTGCCCAGGTGGGTCTCGGACCCATGGACTCAGGCAGTTCACTCACCTCAGCCTCCCAAAGCACGGGATTACAGGCTGAACCACTGACTCCTTTCTTCTGTTGTGCTTTCTTTCTGCAGTCCTCTTACGAGTTTTGATTAGTTTTTCTTATTATTTTCTTTCTCATATCCATAGTTCTAGCATGAATGGAATATTCTTGGAACATTTAGTTATCAGTACCTTGGTTTATGGGTAGGATAAACTGACTTCATAGAAAAGTAAATATAAACTTAAGAATGTATCGTCTGCAGAATACCGTGTCTTCATGACTTTGGCCATGTCAAGTACCTCTTTTTTGGTTTCTTCTATTTGCATTAAATGTTTAAGATTTGTTATGATTTTCTAGTTGAAGGTGGCAGAAAGTCAAAGTCAAAGCTGGCTTAAGCCAAAATAGGGAATTTATAACTTGGAAATGCCAGAGGTAGATATGGATTCAGGCTTTGTGGTCCCTTGTGACATTCCACATGGGGTCGGGCTTTTCCTGGGGTTAGTGTGATGGCATCAGCTCTGGTTTTCACCCTCTCCTTGTTGGCTCAGTGGGGAAGAGATTTCGTTTCTTTCTTTTTTGAGTTGGAGTCTCACCCTGTCACCCAGGCTAGAGGGCAGTAGCAAGCTCATGGCCATCACAGCCTCGACCTGCTGGGGTCAGGCAATCCTTCTGCCTCAGCCTTCCAAGTAGCTGGAACCACATGTGCTCGTCATCATGCCTGCCTGATTTTTTGATTTACTGTAGAGATGAGGTCTTGCCAAGTTGCCCAGGCTGGTCTCAAATTCCTGGGTTCAAGCAATTCTCTTACGTCTGCCTCCCAAAGTGCTGAGATTATAGGCGTGAGCCACTGCCCCCGACAGATTTCATTTCTTGTGGCTCCCATAGAACTCCTGGGATTCATCTTAGAGTATGTGACCTGTCATTCAGTCACTCACTGTGATGAGGCCATGCGACCAGAAAACAATTGTCCACTACCAGCCCTTTAAAAATTTAACCTATATTCTTCTCTAGCTTCCTAGTCAAGCTTTTGCTCTGCATATTAATTTTTATGGCCTTCACATGTTAATTATTTGATAATTCAGCAAGTATTTATTGAGCTTCTATGTGTACAGGCACTGTAAAGACCTGAAAACATTAGATTGTAAATTGTCATACTAATTGCTTGTAAATTGCTTTATTTCTTTTGGTCTTTTGTTTTGTTTTTGAGACAGGGTCTTGATCTGTTACCCAGGCTGGAGGGTAGTGGTGTAATCACAGCTCACTGCAGCCTAGAACTCCTGGGCTCAAGCGTCCCTCCTATTTCAGCTTCCTGAGTCACTGGGACTACAGGCGTGTGCCACCATGCTTGGCTATTTTTTTTAGTATTTGTAGAGATGAGGTCTTTTTGTGGTGCCCAGGCTGGTCTTGAACTTTTGGCCTCAAATTATCCTTCTGCCTTGGCCTCCCACAACGCTGGGATGATAGACATGAGCCACTGTGCTTGGACCTATATTGCTTTATTTCTTATAAATTATTTTGGAAATAAAACACCCAATTAGGACAAGTAAGTACTGTTTTTACGTGAAAATTTATTCAAGTATTTTCCCGTGGTTTATAAACTGGGTTTTGATTTTCTAATTTGAGTTTTTACAGAGTGAAAGTAATATCACTGTGTCAACCTTTCCACCTCATCTCCTAATCTTGTTAGCTATTTTTGTTGTTCCTCTAGCCTTTAGAAAAAAATTATTTATTTATTTATTTTTGAGTTGGAGTCTCACTCTGTCACCCAGACTAGAGGGCAGTGGCATACTCCCGGCCACCACAGCCTCGACCTGCTGGGCTCTGGCAATCCTTCCGCCTCAGCTTTCCAAGTAGCCGGAACTATAGGTGCACACTACTGCGCCTGGCTAATTTTTTTATTTTATTATAGAGACGAGGTCTCTCCAAGTTGTCCAAACTGGTCTCGAACCCGTAGACTAAGGCCTTGGCCTCCCAAAGTGCTGGGATTATAGGCTGAACCACCAAACCTGGCCCTTTTTTTTTTTTTTTTTTTTTAAGAGATAGGGACTTGTATACCTAATTCTGAATTGTACCCCACATCTTTAAAATAAAAAATAAAAATAAGAATAAAGAGGCACAGTCTCATTATGTTACCATGGTCTCGAACTCCTAAACTCAAATAATCCTCCCACCATAGCCTCTCAAGTAACTGGGACTACATGTGTGTGCCACTGTCCTTGACTATACAGACTTTTAACTCATTAATTGAAGGACGTGTGAATTACAGATTTTTTTTTCTTTTAAATGCAATTGGAAATATCCTCATGAGATTGTCTTCTGATCATCCTCTTAATTTTGTATTCTTTCAGAGTTCTTGAAAAATTTATTATGGTGGTATCTGTATTCTGTATTTTGCAGAGTAACTTGACTGAGTAATTTCTTATCCCAAGTCATTCATAAAGTTATTAAAACAATAGAGTTGAACAAGGTTTGTTGATAAGCAAGTCCAGGATCTCTGAACGCTTTACATCATGATTTCGTTGCTTACTTTGGAAGTAGTTCCAGAGTGTTGTATTCTACCCATGTTCACATGTACACAGGCAAAAAGCACTGTAAACCTACTGTAGCATGTGTTTAGCACTAATTATCGACTGTTAAGACCAGATGCTCTCAAGGGGGTACATGCTAACAGCACAGTGGGAGAGCCTCAGAGGAACTAGGTAGAAAAATATTTTAAGAACATAGACAGAATGGTCTATAAAGTCTGCAAGGTCCCTTTCAGCTCCAGCATTCAGTGAAATTCCTGGCTTCAAGTGGTAAGAACTCCCCTTACCCAGTTGCCTGCAGGAAACAGACAGTGTGAAGGGAATCAAAGACATCCTTGCTGTGCAGCGAGCAGCAGGAGTCCCTTAGTAAGACTGTCCTAGCCCCTGGCTAAAAGACAAATTAATTTGTTCTTGGAGCCCAGTGGACTGTAAGGCACACATTTCATTTTTATTTGAAACCAAGGTCAACTTAGGATACGAGAACAATGGACTATATGAGGAAGAAGAGCAAGTGTCAAGTTTACTACAAAATTAAGGGATGAGAAAATAATGCCCCTTGTATCTATCAGTGTTGACAACTCAATTTTCATGCTATTCCTAGTCAAAGAAGCAAAATTCTGATTGCCGTTGTTTTTAAAATCTATGTGTGGATGTGTATATATAAAATTGAGACTCTGCTGAATTGGAATATGTGTTTATTTGGGATAGGGACTGGTTAGGTCTCTGAAAAAAAAACTGCATGTATTTGAGAAATGAGCAGTGTTTAGAAAATAGCAGAGTGATTTTTATTTTATAAAAGGTGTAAGGTTTGAATTCAAAGATTTTTTAGCAGGACCAACTTTCATTCTTATTCAGAGCTCAAAATGAGACATGGAACATGTTAGGTGGTGGAAGCTTTGAAAGTCTTTGAAAGTGATACATCCATAGTAGATTTTAAAAATATCACTAAGTTAAGTTTTAGTACTCTTGATGATGGTGAAACTGCCTTTATTTAAAATATTTCATACTTTAGGAATTTTGCTATATTTCTCCCTTTAGTGAACCAGAAGATAATATAGCTTCATTTGCAGAAATAATTTTTAATACTAGAATATTTTGGTTTTGAGAATTCTTAACTTGGTCTATTGAAGCATTTCGTATACTGGCATGTTCAGTAAACTTTCTTGAATGAATGAATAAGCAGTTTAAAATGAAAAAGTTAAATTAGAAATGTGATGTAGTCTGACTATAACTGAGCCAAACCTTTATTGAGAGTAGAGATAATTTTTCTGAAGTCATCTCCCAGAAGTGTGATATCTCTTCCTAGAAAAAATACAAGAATGTCCATTATATCAGGAGAAAAATATTTTCACTTTTCATATGTTCTAATGTTCTTTTAAAACATAGTAAACTTTGTGTCCTCTCACGTGAAAGTAGGGATTTTTTTTTTTTTGAGTCGAAGTCTCACACTGTCGCCCAGGCTGTAGTGCAGTGGCACGCTCACGGCTACCGCAGCCTCTACCAGCTGGGCTCAGGCAATCCTTCTGCTTCAGCCCCCCAAGTAGCTGGGACTAGAGGTGCATACCAACACATGGGGTTAATTTTTTTTATTATTATTTACTGTAGAGATGATGACTCTCTGAGTTGCCCAGGCTGGTCCCGAAACCCTGAGCTCAGGTAATCCTCTTGCCTCCTCTTTCCATAGGCAGAGATTACAGGTGTGAGCCACCATACTTGGTTGAACATAGGAATTTTGGTGTGGTACACTGAACAGCAGTCAGGATCATGTGTACACACTTTCAGAAATTCTCTGATTAAAGTTTTTTGGCTTGTGAGGGTAGGTAGAAGGACCAGGAAGGGATGCAGACAGCACTGGTGTCTTGGAGAGTAAGGAAGGAAAGTTAGATTAGCTCAAGGTGGGACGAAGCACTGGTATAGACAGTGAGAGCAGCTGTCTCAGTTCCTAGGTAATGTCTCAAAACTGAGATGGGTTTTTAGTTTTTTGTTTTTGTTTTTTGAGTTGGAGTCTCATTCTGTTGCCCAGACTGGAGTGCAGTGGCTGCTCCCGGCCACCGCAGCCTTGACCTGCTGGGCTCCGGCAGTCCTTTCGCCTCAGCCTTCCAAGTAGCCGGAATTACAGGCATGCGCTACCATGCCCATCTGATTTTTTAATTTATTGTAGAGATGAAGTCTCGCTGCCCAGGCGGGTCTCGAACCTGCGGGCTCAGGCAATCCACTCACCTCAGCCTCCCAAAGGCGTGGGATTACAGGCTGAGCCACCGAGCCCGGCTGGGTTTTTAGTTTTATCACCTGGCAGTCTTCTCAGATGTTGTGAAGTATAGAGCATAGATTTTCATGTATTTAGAAATGGTGGCCTTATAGGGTGGGTGTGGTGGCTTGCTTCTGTAATCCCAGCCTTTGGGAGGCAGAGATGAGAGGATTGCCTGAATCCAGGGGTTTGAGATCAGCCTGGGCAACTTGGTAAGACCATGTCTCTACAATAAATAAAAAAATTAGCTGGGCATGGTGGTGAGTGCCTGTGGTTCCAGCTACTTGGAAGACTGAGGCGAGGGATCACCTGAGCCCAGCAGGTTGAAGCTGTGGTGACTGAGCGTGCCACTGCACTCCAGCCTGGGTGACAGTGTGAGACTCTGACTCAAAAAAAAAAGAAAAGAAAAGAAAAAAGAAATGGTGGCCTTATAAGATAGAGCACCCTTAGTTAAGAGTTTCCTGACTAGACACCCTCCATTAGTGATCTAGAAGCCACAGATGTTGATGAATTTAGGGTAGTGTCTTTGTTAACTCAGTGTAGTCAAACTCTGATAGCGGTCTTCACCCGCCTGCTCTCTGCCTTCATCAAAGGAAAATGGCCTTCAGTCAAGGGGTAAGTTGCTATGGCTGGATCCCCCAATAGCTGTGGAAATGCTGATAGTCTGTTTTGAGGTTGGCTGGAGTAAAGAGAATTGAGAAGGATGGGTTGCCAATTGTATATTGACCTCATCTGAAAAAACAAGTTAGACAAAAAGAATAAACTAAAAATGACCTCTGTTTAATTCTGGATTTTTATATTTATTAAATAAAAATGGGATAATAATAAAAGTACTGATTTGTTGCCTAAATGCACTTAATGTTTGTTGAACTCTTTCAGTGTGTTATAATTTTCTTTCCACACACACATGACTTCTGTGTCTAAATATATTCCTACAGCATGATTTCTATTTGGTGGAGACATAATTTTTGTCTTATGGATGCCTAATTTATTGAACCAGCCCCCCTTTATTGGTATTTTCCCCTTGCTATTATTAGCAGTGATGTGATGGACAGCTTCCCAGGTATATTTCTGGATATTATTTTTTTTTTGTTTTTTGTTTTTGCTTTTCTGAGTTGGAGTCTCACTCTGTCACCCAGACTGGAGTGCAGTGGCCACTCCTGGCCACCGCAGCCTCGACCTGCTGGGCTCCGGCGATCCTTCCGCCTCAGCCTTCCGAGTAGCTGGAATTACAGGCATGCGCTACCACGCTAGGCTGATGTTTTGATTTATTGTAGAGAGGAGGTCTCGCTGCCCAGGCGGGTCTCGAACCCACGGGCTCAGGCATTCCACTCACCTCAGCCTCCCAAAGGCGTGGGATTACAGACTGAGTCACCGAGCCCGGCGGATATAATTTTTTTTACCTTGGTACAGTTTCTTACACGTGAAATTGCTGAGACAAATGATGTGCATGAAATTAAATCTTGACTATGTATTACAAAATTGCACACTGGAGCGTGTACTAATTACACAGCTGCACTTCCCTTCGCAGCATAGATGAGTGACAGGAAGGTAAAATTTGAAAATAAATCAGGGAAATTTGCTGTTATAGAGAGTTTAAAGTCAAGCAAAGGAATTGACAGGCAGTATAGATTAGGGAAGAAGGCAGGGAATTTGCCATCAGATAGAATTATGGAGTTGCAGTTCTACCATTTTTGGCCTCTGGAGAGTTATTTGATGCCTCCGGTCCTCAGTTTCCTCCTCTGTAAAACGCAACCACTTCTCTGGCCAGAGGTTTTGTGAGAAATCATGGGTATAGTACTTGATGTGCATCTTTTCCCAATTTATTCTTCTTTGCAAATTCTCCTGTCATTTAACATTTTTATTAAAAAACGTTTATAGTTGGGAGGTCTGCCCTAGTCCTCAACAATATTATAGTTGGATCCCAGCTGTACTGAAGTGTTGTTAAATTCTCTCCAGTCTCAGTATTTATGAGTCTTGGAACAACTCTGTTGGGATTGGGTTTAGACTGATCTGACCTGGTGCTTGCTGGGGGAATCTGTTCTTCCTTGGCAGCTGAACTTCAGACTGGTCTTAGTACAACTGAGGACCCGTGTGCTATGCTGGAAATAGATTGTTTTGTTACATCCTGTTCTCTGTCACGCTGCTTAGGATAGAGATTCCACTTCCCACCTCAAATTCTTCTCTCCCCTGGCTTCTGCAGGAGCTCTGAAAAACCTGGTGACATTTTTGAATAATGGATGGTAGTTGTAAAGTGGACAAGGATGCTCTTTTTTCCTTTGGATTTCCTCAGGAGTAAGATGTTACGATTTTGATGCTCATTGCTATTTCTGAGGGTCACTAGGTGAAATATTTTTCTAGTACTCAGCATTTTAACACACTTTTTTTGTGAGCTGGAGTCTTACTCTGTCACCCAGGCTGAAGGGCAGTGGCATACTCATGGTCATCCCAGCATCGACCTGCTGGGTTCCAGTGATCCTTCTGCCTCAGCCTTCCAAGTAGCTGGAACTACAGGTGTGTGCTACCATGCCTGGCTAATTTTTGATTTTATTGTAGAGACCAGGTCTCGCTAAATTGCCTGGGCTGGTCTCGAACCTGCAGGCTCAGGCAATCCACTCACTTCGGCCTCCCAAAGTGCTGGGATTACAGGCTGAGCCACCGAGCCTGGCCATTTTTAACACATTTTTAAACTGCAGGTGTTCAAGGTGGACTCAAAATTAATTCTTGGGAAAAGGATTTGTTTTGTTTAAATTGTCAAATTACTGTTTATGGTTAAACAAAATAAAGCATCACTTAAAATGATACCAGGTAGTGTTAAAGTATTATATAAGTACTAAATGATCGCTCGATAAAAATAAAAGTATATATGAATAAAAATTTTAAAATAAAATTACCCTTCATCCCTCTACCAGAAGTGACTGTGACAGTCCTTTTTATTTTTACTTATTTATTTTTATTTTTTGAGTCAGAGTTTCACTCTGTCGCCCAGGCTGGAGGGCAGTGGTATGCTCACAGCCACCACAACCTCTGCCTGCTGGGCTCAGGTGGTTCTTCTGCCTCAGCCTTCCAAGTAGCTGGAACTACAGGCATGTGCCACCACACCCAGCTAATTTTTTTGATTTGTTGTAGAGACGAGGTCTCTCCATGTTACTCAGGCTGGTCTTGAACTCGAGCTCAGGCAGTCCTCTCACCTCTATCTCCCAAAGTGCTGGGATTATAGGCGTGAGCCACTATGCCCGATGACAGTTCATTTTAATTTTATTAGCTTTTGGATTCTGTTATCTTAGAGTAGCCATTCAAGGTGAGATAATTGTTTGAACATCAAAATAATTTTAAAAATTATAGCCGGGCTCGGTGGCTCAGCCTGTAATCCCGTGCCTTTGGGAGGCTGAGGTGAG
>NW_007252870.1:73716-80863 GCF_000164805.1 Carlito syrichta
GAGCCCAGCAGGTCGAGGCTGCGGTGGCCCGGAGCGGCCACTGCACTCCAGTCTGGGCAACAGAGTGAGACTCCAACTCAAAAAAAAAAAAAAAAATTATTGTAATGTATAAGGGAAGTTTGACCCCTGATTCCACTACCTTTTGACTGTGTTTGAATGTCTAAATCTTGGTGGATAGTACATTTCAGTTTTGCTCATTCTTTTCATCCTTGTCTTTCCTCCCCTTTCTGCTTTCTTCTTCCCATTCCCTTTCTTCCCAATATATCCCAGACTGAAAGTACCCTGTAGTGTAACATTATGGAAGATAAGTATATTATTATTCTAAAATATGTTGCTAAGAATTAAGATATAAACTTTTGGTTACATGACACATGTTCACTATCAAATTCTGTTATAATAAAATGCCATCATAAGGAAAAGTAAGTCTTTTACACATTAGGGTAATGGGCTAGTATTAGTATTCATTTCTTTAGTAGGCTATAGAAAATGCCTTTTAGTTGTGAATTAATTTTGATTCTACAATTTGGTAACTGTATTATGGCTCTTGGTTTTAAAAACAATGCAATTATTTGCTATTTACTGTTTCTTATAGGTTACTATCAAACATTTTAACCATAGAAGCTTAGGTTCTGAATTTTAAAAGATTCTTCTAAAAGCTTTGTGGCCTTATTTTTATTATAAATACTGGTGCTGCTTGAAAAGCAACAGTCCAATGAAACACATGAGGATAATTCCTGATTTGGATTAATTCTAATGCTTACTCTATTTGCTTTGAGGTGAGGAAGTCTTCAACAGAACTGTCAGAACTGTGAGGGAGGGGTCTGTAGCTCTCAAACACAGGCTTAGAGAGCCGAAGTTCCATACTCTCCTGAGGTCACCTGCTGTCTGATTCTTCAGGACCTGATCCTGCTCACAGCTAGAGATTCCTGGTGGATTACCACCACAGGTTATCATGAAATGAATCTTGTGTTTCACTCTTTTTGTATGTGGTAGCCCCCATTTCATTATCATGGTACTCTGTTTTATGTTCTAACACTAGGGTCTGGTGCACATTTTATGGGAAAAAAGACCTAACCTGAGTATGAAAGTTGGTAAGTGCTGGTCCTTGTGTCTCCTCTTTGTAGTTCATCTAAAGAAATTTGCATTGGTGTTTGTTTGTTTTTTTTTGAGTTGGAATCTCACTCTGTCGCCCAGACTGGAGTGCAGTGGCATGCTCCCGGCCACTGCAGCCTCTACCTGCTGGGCTCCAGCGATCCTTCTGCCTCAGCCTTCCAAGTAGCTGGAACTATAGGTGCGCGCTACCACGCCCAGCTAATTTATTTATTGTAGAAATGAGGTCTCGCCAAGTTGCGCAGGCGGGTCTCGAACCCGCGGGCTCAGGCAATCCACTCACCTCAGCCTCCTAAGGCGCGGGATTATAGACTGAGTCACCAAGCCCTGCTAAATTTTCTTTTTTTGAGTTGGAGTCTCACTCTGTCGCCCAGACAGACTGGAGTGCAGTGGCCGCTCCCGGCCACTGCAGCCTTGACCTGCTGGGCTCCAGTGATCCTTCCGCCTCAGCCTTCTGAGTAGCCGGAATTACAGGCATGCACTACCACGCCTGGCTGATTTTTTGATTTATTGTAGGGATGAGGTTTCACCAAGTTGCCCAGGTGGGTCTCGAACCCGCAGGCTCAGGTAGTTCACTTACCTCGGCCTCCCAAAGCGTGGAATTACAGGCTGAGCCACTGAGCCTGGCCTACATTGGTTTTAAAACAAAAGGGAGATACTGTCTTGTAGGTTCTCTTGAGACTTAATCATTTTCACTTCCCTTCAAACCATGTTGCTCCACCTGTCAACGGTCATTCCTCTACTTAAAACATCATTGCCTCATCATTGCTTCTAGCAATGAATATTAAAGTTTAAAAATTATTGTTATTATTAATTAATTTATTTTTTGAGTGAGAGTCTTACTTTGTCACCCAGGCTGGAGTGCAGTGGCATGCTGCTCATGGCCACCATAGCCTCAACCTGTTGGGCTCAGGCTATCCTTCCACCTCAGTTTTCCAAGTAGCTGGAACTACAGGCATACGCCACCAGGCCCAGCTAATTTTTTTCGACTTACTGTAGAAATGAGGTCTCGCCATGTTGCCCAGGCTGGTCTTGAACCTGTGGACTCAGGCAGTTCTCTCACCTCCGCCTCCCAAAGTATTGGGATTACAGATGTGAGCCACCATGCCTGGATGAGGTTTTTTATTTTTAATGACTCCGGGTTTCATTCTGTCACCCAGGCTAGAATGTAGTGGCACATTTAGGGCTACTGCAGCCTTGACTTGGTGGGCTCAGGCTATTCTCCCACCTCAGCATTTCTGGTAACTGGGACCAAGGGTGTGTATCACCAAACCTGGCTAATTTTTTGACTTTTTTTTTTTTTTTGTAGAGATGATGAGGTCTTGCTATGTTTCCTAACCTGGTCTCAAACTCTGGGCTCAACCAATTCTCCCACCTTGGCCTCTCAAAGTCCTGGTATTGCAAGGGTGAGCCATTGTGCCCAGCCCATTAAAGTTTTTGATGTCTCACTTAAAGGAATTTAACAGATTCAAAACACTCTTATTAGTCTTCAACAAAATACTTAATATGTATAAAAACTTCTGTGACTTTTGTACCATTTACTTCCACCTCTTGACATTGTGTTACTTTTGAGCAGACTTCTTTTATTGTTTGTGTCATATGTTGCCCTTATGTTCTAGAGAATGTGAGCCTTTGAGGCTGGCTCGCATTGACTTGGCTTTGACTTGACATTATGCTTCACCTCTTACCTCTATGTCTAAAAACCCTTGTCCCCACCCCCACTTGTATGTGGCTTGACCTTCTAGTCCTCTCTGACAGATACTATGGGTACAATATGTATGCTGGGTTGCAGAAAATGTGTATATCCTGATATAAAATTGGATGACACATGTGAACAGCATTGCCAACTACTGGTGTGCTGTCACAGAGTTTCAGGGCTGTGTCCCTGTAGGATGAGGTCCCAAGTGTGACAGGTCTGTGTGATTTGGCCCCTCCCTGTCTCTCATCTCAGACTTAGATATTGTAATGCTAAATTAATTGCACGTACTTGCATAGGATGTGTCATTTGTTAGCTCTTTAGCTTTGCTTATGCTATTTATTCTTCCTGGAATGTCTTCTTCTTTTTCCCTGGCCCCCTCCTACTCATTCCTTATGAATGAGTCCAGGCCTTCTCCTCCATTTGGTAGATTAAGTCCGTGTGTGTGTGTGTGTGTGTGTGTGTGTGTGTGTGTATTCACACCGAACATTCTCAAGATTCCCTCCTCCTCCATTTGGTAGATTAAGTCCGTGTGTGTGTGTGTGTGTGTGTGTGTGTGTGTGTGTGTGTGTGTGTGTGTGTGTGTGTGTGTGTGTGTATTCACACCGAACATTCTCAAGATTCCCTCCTATGAGCTCCTGGAAGATAGAATGTCTTAGTTGCTTTTCTGTGTGCAGATAGATCCAAGTTCAGATACGTTTTTGTTTAGTAGAACAGTATATTTGAACTCCTTAACTTGGTTACTCCAAGCATGGTAACAGGAGGGAGAAGAGGCTGGTAATGATTCTGTGGGAAGCGGTTTAAAGAAAAGAGATTTGATAGGGAGGGAGTTATTGGAAACCTATAATAAGGCAGATTTCTAAATCAGAGGTTATAACATTGGAGAGATGATTACCATAAAATACCTCTTTGGGGAACATTTAAAAGAATTGCCTCTTTGAGAAGGAATCAGGGCAGGAGATTCAAAACAATCCCATCTAAAAACAGACTGAAGTTAGCTTTTGTGAGTTCTTCAAGCGAGCCAATCAGAATACAAGGTGCCTGCAACCACTTTTTTCTTTTGATTTGTGGTTCCTATGGCAATAGGAAGAGAGCCTAGGACATTTCTCTCTTACCTCTTTTAATAAAACTTTTTGCTTTTGAAAAATGCCAGAGGCCATTATTCTTCTGGTCTTTCCTGGGTTATAGTTTCTCACTATGTTGGCCCTGATACTATTTTGTTTTTTGTTTTTTGTTTTCATTGTGCAGTGGATATGGCAATAAACACTATCAGCTTCCTTGGCTAATATTATATTATTTTCACTGGCTCTAGAACCAAAAGATATACAAACAACCTAATTGGGTATTGACTGTTTAAATCAGAATCCAGTTCTCTGTGAACAGTCCTAAATTGAAATATTGGTCTTTACAAGTAGCTAGATATAAAATTATAACAAACATTGGAGGTGTTATTCTCTCCAGTGTCCTCTCTTTTCTACCCCCCAAGGTCCTCTCAGCTCGAGGTTGAAGTATCAAGAGGAAAGAGGCTTAATTTGTATTGTTGTTAGCTTAATAAGTAGGTCAATAAGTATTTGTTAAAATTGATAAATATCCAGGGTATCAGGTATTTTCAGGCAAATTTTAGCAATAAGATAAGTGTTTCAGAAACTTAAAGATAGGACTGCTAAAAAAAAAAAAAAAAAGAAAAACGATGATAGTCTATATTGTGAGTATAGCTAATTTGAGGAAATCTTTTCATTATTCATTTAAACAATGATGGATAATAGTTATATAGAATGATCAACTTGGTTTCCAACCAAGTCCCTAAATTTAGAATTAGAACCTTCAAGAATTAACTACTGTTGTGGTCCTAGCTGTATTTTAATCCTCTTAGGTTGATGAATGTAGAAATTTTATTTTTAGCCATTATTTTTAGATTAGATCAATGTCCTTCTGACCCATTAGACCCAAGAGGAATCTTGTTTAGGCCAGACTTTCCTATTAAAAGGTAGGTGCATTTCCTAGAGTGGCATTTTCTGTTGAGTAAATACTATTTTTCAGCTATGGGGTTGGTTACTTAACTCCAAGGTAATTGAGTGTGAAAGTAGGCAGTTCTGATCAATACCTTTTGAACAGCATCTTTGCTCTTACCAAAGGATAGCAATCTTCTTCTTCTTTTTTTGAGTTGTAGTCTCACTCGGTTTCCCAGACTGGAGTGCAGTGGCCGCTCCCGGCCACCGCAACCTTGACCTGCTGGGCTCTGCGATCCTTCCCCCTCAGCCTTCCGAGTAGCTGGAATTACAGGTGCGCGCTGCCACGCCCGGCTAATTTTTTTTGATTTTTTGTAGAGATGACGTCTCGCTGCCCAGGCGGGTCTCGAATCCGCGGGCTCAGGCAATCCACTAACCTCAGCCTCCCAAGGCGCGGGATTACAGGCTGAGCCACTGAGCCCGGCTTTTTTTTGAGTTGGAATCTCACTTTGTTGCCCAGGCTGGAGTGCAGTGGCACACTCACAGCCACCCCAGCATCGACCTGCTATTCTTAGGCGATCCTTCCACTTCAGCCTTCGAAGTAGCCAGAACTACAGGTGTGTGAAGAGGTCTGGCCAAGTTGCCTAGGCCAAGTTGCCTAGGCTGAACCTGTGAGCTCAGGGAATCCACTCACCTTGGCCTCCCAAAGTGCTGGGATTACAGACTGAGTCACTGAGCCTGGCCGGATAACAATCTTGAAGCTAGAAGATCTCAGACCAGGGATGATCTCTGAGCTGAGACCTCTGGCTAGTAGTTATTGGCAGTTGCACCATACACCAGCTTGGGTGATGCCTTGGGTCCATCTCTCTCTATTTTCTATTCTGAAGCAGGTAGTGTAAGATATGGAACATTATGAGAAGTATTCCGGTCCAGACCTGGGTTGAAACCTCAGCTTCAGAACCCAGCACTATGCGATTTTGGATAAGTAAACTACTTCACCTCTTTGAGCCTGTGTTTCCTTTTCTAAATGCTAGGAAAAGTAATGTCTGTTGTGTAGGGTTGTTGTAAAAATGAGACGAGACATCTTTTATAGAGTATTTAGCATTTGTGCCTATAGATCCTCATTCTTTATGCCCCACGATATCTACTCTACCACCGATATTATAAATATAGATTCTTGGAAATCAGACACTCAGAGGATCTAAAAACCACTTCCTGAATATGCAAGTTCAATATTACGCTTCAAAAAAGCTTTAAAATATCAGACTTACAAATAAATGGTTAATATTTTAAAATTAAGTTTGCAAAAATGTACTTTATATTATTTTCCACATTTTTGTGAGTATTGATTAGATCTTAGGAGGTTATAAAAATCTTGGGAAGATCATTTTTCTTCTTTGGGCTTTTCTTCACCTCTAACGTCGGTCGGGTGGGTGGGTTAGATGAAATAGTCTTTAAGGTTCCGTCCAGTTCTCAGAGTCTATGATTTTTTGATTTATTGAATGTGAAAACTTGCCTTTTAAAAAGTTTTAGATCCAAATTATTAGCAGAATCTAAAGCATACCTTATGCTTTCATGGTTTTCCCCCTTTGAGGCAAACACTATTAAATCTTGCACAGGCACCTGACTTTTTACTGAATAAATGAAAATTGATTTACAGCTTTTGTGTTAATTTGCTGTTAGTTGCTGAATCCAAGTATAATCCTTGAACTCCATCCTTTGTTCAGCTACTTTCTAATGCATGCTGATGTGAGTTTTCTTTTTTTAAGCATGTACAAGAATATCACTTGATACAGTTTGTTGTAGAAGAAGGAAAACCAGGTTGCTTAGAACCAGACAGGATTAATTTCTAGTCCTAATTCTGCCATCAATCAGCCCTTATTCCTCTGCACCTTGGAGAAGGTACTGTTGTAACAAATCAGGTTCTTCTTTCCTGATCCACGGTTTTCTCATCTGTAAAATGGTATAATACCCATCTTACACGGGTTATTGTGAGAATTTACTATGTCAGCTGTTTAGCAAACAGCAGAAGCTTGATAAATGGCAGTTACTTTCATTATAGTATACATTTATTCAGTATCTATTCTGTAGTTGGCACGCTATGATATGTAGGCATTGGGGCAATACTGCTTGTGTGCCTCAAATATCTGTCAGTGAAACTCTGCCACTGTGTTGGCTATGGTAAGCCTTGGAACAAAGGCACCCCTTGGAAATGTGGCATTTTTATTGTTACCAGAAAACTGCTCAGTTTTTTTATTTTGTTTGATTCCTCTTATTTTTATTTTTATTTTTTTTTGAGTTGGAATCTCACTCTGTCGCCCAGACTGGAGTGCAGTGGCCGCTCCCGGCCACCGCAGCCTCGACCTGCTGGGCTCCGGCGATCCTTCTGCTG
>NW_007252870.1:81347-100271 GCF_000164805.1 Carlito syrichta
CACGCCCGGCTGATTTTTTTGATTTATCGTAGAGATGAGGTCTCGCTGCCCAGGCGGGTCTCGAACCCGCGGGCTCAGGCAGTCCACTCACCTCAGCCTCCCAAAGGCGCGGGATTACAGGCTGAGCCACCGAGCCCGGCTTCAACCTTCAATTTTTTTTGCATGATTATTGATTTTCCTGTAATTAATTGAGCTCAGATCTGAAAAATATCTATTGAACACTGTAGTCTAATGGTTATTAAATACTAGCCATAATGCATGTTCATTTTTATGTTGTACTTTTTTTTTCTTAATTCCCTTAAAAACAGCAAGCTTTAAAAGAGGTTGGGAAAGGGTAAATGTAATAAGCTTTTTAAAAATTTTTAGTCATATCAAACAAACTTTATAAACAAAGTCCGAAATGAGAATCATGACATTCCAGTGTTTTTTCTTTGGGAAGGCAGAGATATGGATGAACAGGACAATCACGTGTGTTTTTAATCTTTTAATGCCTGTATCTATCAAACTATCATTTGTCTCTCTTGTTTCTTTTGCCTTACTCTCTAGGTCTCCTGTGGTTTGACTTTAGGGAAGTGCAAAACTGTTCTTATACAAAAGTTGGGGAATCAGAGTTTTTGCAATGGAGGCATCATAGTCTTGTGGAAAGAAAGTGTTGGTAGAAGACAAACCAAAGTTTCAAATTCTGACTCGCCCCTTTTTGTTGTGTGTCCTTGTGCAAAACACTTAACCTGTTTCCTTACACTGTGGTGTGAGGGTTGGAGAACAAATTTAAAGTGCCGGGCAAGTAGTAGGCTCTTAAGTAATGATGACAATTATGATTATATGACGGATACCAGAAACCTTTGCATTTATGAAATCATAGTCAATGATCTCACCACTAAGTTTGTTTTGCACTCAGACTTTCATAGTTCCCTTTAGTGGGTTTTCCTTTAAATGCTCTCCCCCCTCTTGATTCCGTTCACCGTATCCTGAGAAATTAGAATTGGCAGCAGAAACCTCCTTTCCTTTAGAACAAGAGTGGGCCCTCTCCCAAGGTCTCAGTGTGCTGTGTGGGACCATCCCTAACCTCCAAATTGCCAAGGGTGCACCCCCGCCCCAACTAACATTCTAGTTGCCTGTGTGAAGGAGTGATTTGTTGCGGCCTCTAACTGCTTCTTCTCTTCCTTCCTTTTTGTCATCCTGCAGTGTTCTGTGCCAAGGTCTTTGTGGCTAGGCTGCGCCAACCTGGTAGAGAGCATGTGCGCACTGAGTTGCCTGCAGAGCATGCCCAGTGTCAGATGTCTCCAGGTGCCTCTCTTCTTTCTTGTTGTAAATGTGTTTTTACGTATGCCATGAACATTTGTTGAAACTTGCAGTAGTGTGTTTAATCCAATGTTAAGTCTGCTAAATGTTCTGTGTAACCCTCTGCTTTCCTCCAGCCTGGGTGCCCCGCATGGAGGAGTTAGTACCAAGAGGGGCCCTTCTGAGCAAACAGGGTGGGCTGGACCCTGTCCTTCTCCCCTTTCTGCTCCTGCTTTTGATTCTTTCCCCCTTACCTTAAGGTTGCAATTCTCATGTTTAATAGTTGTGCATGTGCCAAAAAATCCTGGCATTTTTCATTTGGCTACCTTTAACAAGTCTTTGATGAGTGGGGAGGGTTTAATAATTAAAGTGGTGATTTTTCTACTTTGAAACACATCCTTTTGGCTTGCTTCTCTCCCCCCTTCAAAAAAGGAGGGGCGAGGGAATCTCTACTGGTGTAAAGCCTCAAATTGAATTTTATAAAGATCACAGCTTTATGCTGCCGATAACTTGTCAGTTTGGGCCACCTCCCAAAGACTAAATCTGATACCTGCCCTCAGGACTCACTCAGTTTTCCAGGCCGTGGCTGGCAGAGAATTCCACAGATAAAAGTAAAACTTTGGGTGGGTGGGAAGGGATTGCTCAGGATAAAACTGTTAGTGGTAGTGGAGTTGGTGAGCCTCTCTTGTTGGGGTGGTTTCTAAGAGAGCCAAGGCAGAAAACATTGTAGCTTTATTTGTGAAGCTTTGTTTAGAGCAAGCATGTGTTTAATTATGGTTTCAGTAGCAATATTCAGTTTTCATCACTGTTTATTCCAGACATTTTGATATATCTTTAAAAAGCAATATTAAATTCCTGGCATCCATTTGAGACTGTCCTGTTTTAGGAAAACAGTGTAAAATTAGGCATTGAATTAGAGGGATGTTATGATGGCATGGGTGACTTGACTGATCTCAAGGTTACCTTTCTATTCATGTTTACAGTCTTCAGATGGAGCTAGGGAGCCAGAAAGAAGGAAACTGTTCTTCAAATTCGAGTCAGTCATTTTATTTATTTTTTGGCAAACATTCTGAGTAGCATTGATATTGTTATTGATGCAAATTGCTTTCTTTAGAAAACTGTATAAGCTCACTAGTGCAATTAACTAGAGAGTGAATGCACTATAAAGCCCAGTTGTCTTTATATATATATAAAGGTGGCTCACAACTGTAACTGTACAGGAATTGGGTGCTTCAGTGAGGCTTTAGTGTAATGAATGTATTTTTATCTTTGGAAAAGCAGCTTCCCTGCATGCAGTGTAACTTTAACAAATGTTCTTGAAATGGCTGGCATTATTGCATGTACTCTCCTTGGTGCTATATAATGGATATTTGCATTATAATAATGGTTACACTCTTGTCTCTATTTTTCTGGGAAAACAAACAAAAAATAAATGAATGTCACAGTTGGTTTTTAGTGGACTGACCCTCTTTTTTTCCAGAACTGGAAATTTAAGTAGGGGATGAATTGTAGTTGTTAATGAGGTCTCGAAGTGCAGATTTTTAAAAAATTGCATTCTGTTAAAAGTAATTGACCAATGGAAGGCATCATTGACTATATTTTCGTAACAGTATTATGACTTCTCTGGAGGTAGGGCAAGTGGAAGCAAGTATGGCTTCTTACCTTGTTGAAAATGGAAATCCAAATTTGTTAAAAGTTCATTGATTCATCTCTTTCAGTGATAGTCATTTAAAAGAAAAAAAAAAGGAAACATTGCCTTGATTGGATGTTATTTCAGTGAGGGGGCAATATTGTCTTTAGTGGTGTGTAAGGTATTTTGTTTACTTAGGTTTTAATTTTTGCTAGTATTTAATTGAGGGTATACAGTGCAGTAAGATGAAATAAGTACTCAGCTGATTGGAATCAGCAAGTCATTACCCTATTTTGTTCCACATGTGAATGGAAAGTAAACATTTATTAATGAGCCTAGAAGACTTCCTTCCACTCCACGTATTTGTTTGCTGCATCCTCCCCTCTCCCTCCAGTTCCCACACAGTGCTAAAATTTCGTGCTTTCATTTGGGTTTGGGCTTTCAGATAGTACTCCCTTGCTTACATGCTGCATCTGTGGTTTATCGCAAAGGTGCCTCTTCCTTGACACTGCACACTTCTCTTGGCAAGCTCATTTCAAGCAGGCCTGAGAGAAGGGGTAGATTGCTGAAGAGGGCTGGCCTGGTTAACTTTGCATGGGCTCTGGAGTTTCTTGACAGGGTCCCCCTTAAATTGTCACATTGGTCCCACTGATAGTTGTAAATTTGACCAATTGCCCTATGTGACTGAAATAGTGTACCTTTTGAAAAATAGTTGTGAAAATAGTTGTCCTTAGGCATAATTGAGCCAGTCTACTTTCTGCCATTTGTGAGAAGGAAAAGGGGTATCAGAGACTTAAAAACCACTCACTGCCTACTCACTTGGTGCTTCACATGTATTAGTGACAATCCTGTGAGTTAGGTGCTATTAATGTTATCTTCAGTTTGCTGATGTGTAAACTGAGTCTGAGGTGACTGTTTGACCCAATTTAATATTTACATAACTGGAAAGTAGTAGAACTGGTATATGAACCACATGTTTATTTGCCTGATTCCCAAGCCGGTTTTCCTTCCCCTATGCTACAATGCTACCTTTCTAGAGTTTTCCATCTTAGTTTTATTTGCAGAAACTTTACTTTTGATATGTGTTGTGTAGTTTATTTAGTCAATTTTCTATTTTAAAACAAAATGGAAAAAACTTTTCAAAGTCTATAGGAAAAAAAAAATTGGCATTCTGTTTGCCAAAAGTGCACATTCCTGGACCTTAAAACTAGTGAGGTTCCTGAATGTACTTTCTGCTAACTTAATTCCAAGACTATTTACTGAGCAACTGGTATGTGCCAGGGCCTCTACGGGTGCTGGGCATATAAAGGATGAACAACACAGACTTATTCCCTGCTCTCAAGGAGCCCATTGAAGTAGCAGACCTGTGTATGAACATCCAGGCAGAACCACGAATGGAGGCCAGGCATGTGTGCATGTGTGTGTAATAAATCTCTGAAGTTAGCCAGACCTATATGTGTTTTTAAAACAAAGTGAACCAGTTTAAACTAGGATTAACCTACATATTTTAGAACAGTTGAGCTGGGATATCTGGATATTGCTGAATTGAGTCAGTATTTCATTTGCTTAAGATATCCAGAATTGACCAGCTGATTGTTACATCAGATAACCAAGAGTTCAGGCTACGTAGAGTGTTTATTTGCCAAGGCACCTATGGCATGAGAATACCAATGATAATTTATTTTCCACCTTTTTTCTGTGTTTTGGCCTCTAGGCTTTGGGTTATCTCATTTGATCTTTTACAGAGAAGTTATCTATCTTGCCATTTTTGTACATGAAGTTAGAGAACTGAGTTGACTTGCTTAAGATTACACATTTATTTAAGTGGCAGACCTGGGTTATGAACCTAATCTGGATAACTGCAAAGCCAGTGCTCTAGTCACCAGGCTGTAGTGACAACTGCCATTTTAACGTGGCAACTGCCATTTTTAGATTGAAACAAATTCCCCTTAATTTGTAGTGTTAAAAATGTAAAGCTAACACACCCAGGGTGATGTAGACTGACAAATTTTCTTGGGAATGCTATTTTCAGCCTCTCAGCTCAGAGCAAGTGTTAGTGGTAAGCTTTTCTCAGTGGTAGGACTGATTACTTGGAACGGTGTGAGGATCGTGTGAATCAAGTTTTAGTGCCTCCTTCCAAGCTCCAGTGCATGTAGTGCTTGGTGGTAATTACATTCAGCTCTTGACAGCTGCCTTTCTTGTTTCTTTTCTTTCTTTCAGGATTGTAGGGAGCCACAGTGGTCTGAGAATGCTACCATCAGAACTTATCATAGCCACTGACATAAGAGGATTTTTTTTTTAAAGAAGGGAGATAGCTTGGTAGCAAGAACCCTGGCTCAGGAACAAAGAGATCTCAATTCTAGTTCTGTCCCTTCTAATGACTGTGACATTGGGCAACTTCCTTTACTTTTCTGAAGCTCAGTTTCCTCATCTTTAAAAATCAAGGTAGTAGGCCTCCATGTGGTAGCTCACACCTGTAATCCCAACACTTTGGGAGGTCAGGACAGGAGGATTGCTTGATCTCGGAAGTTTAAGACCAGCCTGGGCAACACAGTGCGACCTCATCTCTGTAAAAAGTGAACTGGCCTTGGTGGTGTGCACCTGTAGTCCCAGTTTCTTGGGAGGCTGAGGAAGAAGAATCACCTGAGCCCAGGTGATTGAGGTCGCGGTAAGCAACTGCACTCCATCTGGGTGACAGAGTGAGACCCCAACTCAAAAAAAAAAGAAGTTAGTTTTATTTACCACCCAGGGTTTTTGTGAAGTAGAAGAAGGCAATCTTACTGATTCTTACTGTTGAATGGTGACAAAAATCCATTTCTTTCTTTGCTTGCTTCTGGTTCTTTATTCAAGAAGTGGGAATTCTAGTACTGCAGTCTTAGATTGCAGGGCAGTGTGAGAATAAGCTAAAAGACCATTCATACGATATGCTTCCTCCTGTTTGGTGTTCTCCCTTGTCCAGAGCCAGGGCCTGTCTTCTCAGGCTGCACGTGACTGTTTCATCGCTTGCTTTTGTGTCTTTCCTAATGAGCATTGGGAATTTGGCATTTCTTGTTGATTATCCTGTATCACTCTGGGTCTGATCATGTGAACCTTTTGAGTTGTTCAGTGGCAGAATCTAGTAGTTTATGAACGTTAAAAAACTTTTTCTCTTTTTATTTTTTATTTTTTAAATTTTTTGAGTTGGAGTCTCACTGTCACCCAGACTGGAGTGCAGTGGCCACTCCTGGCCACCGTAGCCTCAACCTGCTGGGTCCGGCAATCCTTCCGCCTCAGCCTTCCAAGTAACTGGAACTAACACGTGCATGGTACCACACCCAGCTAATTTTTTGATTTATTGTAGAGATGAGGTCTCCCCAAGTTGCCCAGATGGGTCTTGAACCCGCGAGCTCAGGCAATCCACTCACCTCAGCCTCCCAAAAAGCTGGGATTACAGGCTGAGCCACTGAGCCCGGCTCATTTTTTCTTTTTATAAGAAAATTTACAAAATATATTTTAAAAAATTAGTAACCTCACCACCTATCACCACCCAGAAAGAACATCTGAGGGTGTCATTTCTGTTAGGTATGGAGGAATCCATCAAATTGTGCACATTCTCTACGATTCTGGGGGTGGTGATGATCATAGCAGTGGTGTTGTAGTGTCCTGTGGAGCCCCAGCTTGACTTTGGAGGCACTCAAGAGATAAAGGAGGGCTTTGCATGGTGCCTCCCACTTCTTCTCACCCTCAACACTTCTGGATTTGTCTGTTTAATTAGTAGGGCTCTTAGCAAGATTTTATTATAAAAGCTTTCTGCTTATGGAAATATTCAAACATGCAGAAAAATGAAGAGAATTACTCAGTTACCTTGAACAGTTTTCAAAATTATGCTAATCTTAGTTCAACTTTTCTTCAATTTTATTTTTTTGGGCATTTTGAAAGCAAATCTTAGATGGCTTAATTTTTAAAAGTTTTACAAATCACTGTTTTATTGTCAGCATTTAAAGCATATTTAAACAAGGTTCATAAAATTAAAAATAGCGTAGCTAGTCCTGAAGGTTATAAGAAGACATGTAAAGTTTCCTTTGACCCTAAGTTTCACTTCCCAAAGTATCATTTATCAGTTTTCCGTTATTCTTATAGCCTAAAGCTGAAAAAATTGTAAGTACAACCATACTATATACATTATTTTTCAGTTAATAATTTTTAAATTAGTTTATAGGAGGGGAGCCCAATAAAAATTGGAATTATCTTTTAGAGGGTGGGCCCGTTGTAGTATACTCGGAATTTGTTCCTCCGGATCAAACAGTCAGGCAAAGATTTTATCTCGGACTTTTGAGAAGGCTGAGTTATGATTTGTAGAATAAATGTACTGAGTTGTGGCGAACATGTGACTGATTCTTCCACCATGACAACACACCTGCCAACACAATGCTGAGTGTTCAGCAGTTTTTGATCAAAAATGGTGTGACCCCCATACCCCACCCTTCCTATTCACTCGATCTTGCCCTGAGTGACTTTTTTTTTTTGTTTCTCTGGATGCGAAAATCCTCAAAGAGAAATGTTTTGCCAATGTGAAAGAAGTGAAACAAAAAACTGCAGAAGCACTAAAAGGCATCAAAATTGATGTGTTCAGAAACTATTTTGAACAGTGGAAAAAGCACCTTGATAGGTATATTGCATCAAACAGAGAGTACTTTGAAAGAGACTGAAGTTTAAACATGTAAGAATAAATATACAATTTTTTAATAAATAAATTCTTGGTTTTTTTTGGTCCCCCATCTCTCCATATCTGCATATAAAATCATATAGAATTCTATTCTTTTTTTATATGCAGTAATATGCCATCATATGGTCTTAACTTTTTTTATTTAAAAGAGATAGGTCGTTTCCTTTTGAAGGGCGTTAAGCTACAGTTTTTGGTGGGGGTATCATAAGTACTTCAATCATTTCACTGCACATGTATCTTTAGGTTTACATGATTATGACTAGAATAAATTCCTAAAAGTGCAATTGCTTGGTTAAAGAATATCAGTGTTTTATTATTAATTAATTAAAATATCTATATGCACAAGTATTTAATAATCTCTCCCTTCCAACTCCTTCCTCCCCTCTAAGAAACAATGTTAACATTTTGTTGTCTGGCATTGTGTATATGTTTTCTTTTTTCATGGTAACCTGATAAATTGAGATTTTCTACCATCATTTTAAATCATTGCATGGTATTTCATTTAGTAGATATATTACTGATTTTAAGAAATCTTCACTTCCATATTAAGACTGCTTATAATTTTTGAGACATTTTAAGCCTGGTTGAGTTGAACATCATTGTAACTCAGACTTTGTAAACTTGTATGATTATTTTCTTAGGTAAGAGAGTATGCACATTAAAAAATTTAAGTTGCTAGTTTGTACTTTGAGAAGCTGGGTCAAATTATACTAAAAGTAGCGCTGAGGGAGTCATACATCCTGGATGACACTGGATATTTTAATTTTGTATTTCTTTACTGTTTTGATGAATGAAGATGCAAAACGGATAACTTGTTATAATGTCCATTTATTTGATTGCTAATGAGAGAGAATATATATTATATATAATATATGCATTACATGTATTTAGTTATTGTATTTATTGGCTATTCCCTTTGCTTGTCATGAGTTACCTCGTCATATCCTTTTTTCATTTTTCTTAAAAAATTTGTTTAAAATATTTTTTTTGAGATAGGGTCTCACTGTATTGCCCATGCTGGTCTCGAACTTGGGCTCAAGCAGTTCTCCCTCCTTAGACTCCCAAAGTACTGGGATTAGAGGTATGAGCCACTACACCCAGCTTTTTTTTTCTTTTCATTTTTTTGTTGGTGGCTTCATTTACAAAAAATCTGGTTTGTAGGAATTATTTATATGTTAAATACATTAACTGTCATTTATTGCATTTATTTCCCCCAGTTTGACACTGCCTTTCAGGTTTTTTTAATAATACTTTTGGCCATGATACAAGTTTTGAAAGAAATGTTTACTTTTTATGTAGTTACACTTATTTTTTTCTTTTAGTATTCTTCTAAATGGTTTATGGCATTATTTTATGCATTTAAATCTTTCATTTTCTGTCATTTATTTTCTATATGCTGTGGATTAGGGACATGTATTCTTTCTAAATGGCCTGTCTATTTTCAGCATATTGTTTACTGATCCTAGTATTTTTTCATTGATTTGAAATTATATGTACATGTTTCACTTCCTTGTGTCCAGTGAGTCCCACTCACAGAAGTATCTAGTCTCTTTCAAACATTCTCCTTCACTTCCTTATCACATCATCAGTCATCAACTTCTGTAGGCTCATGGTCCACAGCTGTCTGTGCTGTCATTTATATGTAGTATACTGTCTTTATACTGTAGAATATGTCTTTTATATGTAGCTTGAAAGTATCTGGTTAATGATGACACGGTTTTTGAAGGTGCAGTGTCAAGCAGAAAGATTTGTTTTAACGTTCTTTTAAAGCGATTTTCTCTGTTATTACTGTGAATTGAAATTTAAAAAAATCATTTCTATGTTATATTTTATAAAAACGATGAGGGTGACTTGATGAGAATTTGAAGCAGCAGAAGAACAGGAAGTAAATTAATATTTTGGTGAAAGTTTTATTGGTAGCACAATGCCTGGCATATAGTACTAGCACTCAATAGATCACATCTTTGGAAGTAAGCCTATGGAAGTGAGCCTCTGCTAAATGAAAACTATACCTTGCTTAACAGTTATAGTATGAGGCTTGCAAAACAATGTGTGTGATTTCATTGTATAGTTTGAGGATAAGGAAGTGGGTAAATGGAATTCAGACCACGTTAAAGAATGGCATATACCTCATACTATAGGCATTTATTAGGCTGCTTGTAAAAATGATGGTTTTTAAAAATTTTATTGATTTATATTTGCTGTTTATTCTGTTTATGAAAGTAACACTTTTAGGTGGGCATGGTGGCTTGCACCTGTAATCCCAGCACGTTGGGAGGCTGAGGCAAGAGGATTCCTGAGCCTAGTGGTTCGAGACCAGCCTGGGCAACTTGGCGAGACCTCGTCTCTACAATAAATAAATAAATAAAATTAGCTGGGCATGGTGGCACACGCCTGTAGTTCCAGCTACTTAGAAGACTGAGGTGGAAGGATTGCCTGAGCCTGCAGGTCGAGGATGTGGTTGCTGTGATTGTGCCACTGCACTCCAACCTTGGTCATAGAATGAGAATCTGACACACAAAAAAAAAGAAAAAGAAAAAAGAAAAGAAAATAACACTTTTGATTGCAAGAATTATAGACAGTGGATAAGTTTAGAGAAAAAATTATCCTTTTGCCTACAATCTCACCTCATTTTAGTGTCTGTTTTTTCTCTTGACATTTCTATATATGTATGCTTATATGTATATATACTTTTTGGTTTTTTTTTTTCTGAGTCTCACTCTGTCGCCCAGAATGGAGTGCAGTGGTTTGCTCCCGGCCACTGCAGCCTCGACTTGCTGGGCTCCAGTGATCCTTCTGCCTCAGCCTTCCAAGTAACTGGAACTACAGGTGTCCGCTGCCACTCCTGGCTAATTTTTTTTTTTTTTTTATTGTAGAGATGAGGTCTCTGCAGGTGGGTCTCAATCCCATGGGCTCAGGCAATCTACTTGCCTCGGCCTCCCAAAGTGCTGGGATTACAGGCTGAGCCACTGAGCCCGGCCCTACTTTTTGTTTTTATATAGGCATATACTCCATATACTGAACTATAACAGTTTTTAAATTGTACGGTATGAACAATGTGGTTTGTAATAGTAAACTTAGTTCTACATTTTTACTAACTGCCGTCTAATTGTCTGAGTGTACAATAGTTTAATCAGTCTCTTACTGATGGATGTTAAGTTCATTAAATTTTGCTGCATAGTCATGATTAAATCCTTAGGTTATATTACTCATTGACAAAATTTTGAATAAAAAAATATGGACTTTCTTAAGGCATTGACTTACCAAAAATAGTTAATCTAATTTTTAGTATTGTCAGTAAAGTATGATTATAGTAGAAATGAATGCCTAGTGTAGGCAAGTGGGAAATAATAGAAAACCATGAAGAATAAATTAAAAATCACCCCTTGTTCACTCATTTGTTTTTTTCTTCAAGCAGAGAGTGTTTATGATTTTTACATGACAGGCATTAATGTAGGGTCTGGGAAAGCTGGAGTGACAAAACAGACAAAAAACCTATGCTTTCTTGGAACCTACATTGTAGTCACACAAGAAAATTAGTAAAACATACAATGTGTTGTTAGATGGTAATACATTCTGTGGAGAAAAGCGGGATAGGGGACCCCAGGTTTGGGAAGGGCTTTGGTTTTGGAGTGATCAGGGAAAGCCTTCCTAAGAAGATGCCATCTGAGCCAACACCTGCAGGAAATGAGGGCACAAACTGTGTGAATATCTAGGGGAAGAGAATCCCCAGCAGCCGGAACAGCAGTTGCACAGGTCCAGGGGCAGGAATGTTTGTGGCTTGTTGGAATAGCCAGAGGGCTAATGTCTGACTGGAGTGTGTAATGAGGGAGAGAGTAGCAGGAGACGACTTCAGAGAGAAAAGAAGAGAAGGCAGGATGAATTCTGTAGGCCTCTAGACCTTACTAGACTTTGACTTTTATTCTGCATGAGATGGGAAGTTCTACCAGAGGAGATGCCTAACAGGATCACTTTGGCTGCTGTGTAGACAATAGAATGACAAGGTGGACACAGGGAGATCACCTCTAAGATTGACCAGCATGTCAGTTGGGGTTCTTCAGGGAATCAGAATCAGTCTTTGATATTTAAGATATTTTTTGATATTTAGATATTTTAGAGAACTGGTCCATATGGTTGTGGGGGCTGGCAAGATTGAAGTTTATAGGCCATGCTGTTGTAGCGTTGGGGCAAAGTTCTTTGGGAAACCAAGGTGTTTACTCTTTTTTTTTTTTTGAGTTAGAGTCTCACTCTGTCACCCAGGCTGGAGTGCAGTGGCACGCTCCCGGCCACTGCAACCTCAACCTGCTGGGCTCCGGCGATCCTTCCATCTCAGTCTTCCAAGTAGCTGGAAGGAACTACAGGCACGCGCTACCACGCCCAGCTAATTTTTGATTTATTGTAGAGATGAGGTCTCGCTAAGTTGCCCAGGCAGGTCTTGAACCCGCGGGCTCAGACAATCCACTCACCTCAGCCTCCCAAAGGCGCGGGATTACAGGCTGAGCCACTAAGCCCGCTAGTGTTTACTCTTAAGACCTTCGACTGATTAATCAGGATGAAACTGGCCTACATTATGGAGGGTGATATGCTCTACTCAAAATCTACTGATGGTAAATGTTAATCACACCTAGAAACACTTCTACGGTGATATCTAGATTAGCGTTTGACCAAAAAACTGGCCACCACAGCCTGGCCAAGTTGACACATACAATTAAACATCACAAGCAGATAGGGAAGAGAACAAACTCCAGAGTTGGTGGTTCAGAATGGAAGCATTCAGTTCATGAAGAAATGAAAGGGTGAATGTGATGCTAGTAGAAATGGTAATTGATCCTGTCAAGCCAGTATCATAGCAGTAATATCTAACAAAAATTTAGGGATGATTTGGACTTTAGAGCCCTGGTATAGTCAGGGGATAGAAATATGATAAGTTTCTACTTGCAGTAATGAAGTAGTGAGTGCCTCCTGGAGAATCATTAGTATAGAATATTCACTTTGTGGAAGAACCAGAAGCATCTGGGGAACTTACAGTGGATGAGCACTTATCTGCTTAGACATGCTACTAGGCTCTTTCCCATACATTATCTTTCTTAATCCTCTGGACAGCTTTGTCAGCTCAGTGCTCTTATGTCTGTTTTATACATGAGGAAGTTGAGACTTGGGGAGAGAGAGCATGTGACTTGTCTAAGGGAACACACCTATTACATGATAGAGCCAGGATGCAAACCTAGTTCAGATATACCTTACTGCCTCTGAAAGTAGAAACTGCTTTCATAGAGATGATTTTTGTATTTTAAGTTGTAAATAGGCTGTTTTTTTATTTGTTTTTCAGTCAGAGTCTCTACTGTCGCCTAAGCTGGAGTGCAGTGGCAAGCTCATAGCTACCACAGCCTCAACCTGCTGAACTTGGGATCCTTCCACCTTCTAAGTAGTTGGGACTACAGATGTGTACCACAGCACCCATCTAATTTTTTGATTTATTGTTGTAGAGATGAGGTCTCGCCAAGTTGCCCAGGCTGGTCTCAAACCCCTGGACTCAGGCAGTCCTCTTGCCTCTCCCTCCCAAAGTGCTGGGATTACATGCATGAGCCACCACGCCCAGCAGTAAATAGACTTTTCTAAATCTTGGAGCAATTATGCAATAGCAGTGCTATTTCTGTTGTTATACCAGGAGCTTGCATGATCAGATATCTCCTCGTCAGAAAGACCTCCTGTGACCACCCAATCTAAAATAGCTTCCTGCTTTCCACTCTGTTCTTTTACCCTGCTTTATGTTTTCTTCATAACACTTTGCACTGTCTGAAATTATGTTCCATGCTTGTTTTTTCTTCCTGTCTGTTGTCTTTTCCTCCCACCAGAATTCAAGTTCAATGAGAAAAAGGGTCATGTCTTCTTGTTTACTGTCTGGTAAACATATCTGTGTCTAGATAGTTCCTGTCAGACAGTAGGTGTTCAGTAATTGTTTATTGAGTAAAGAATAAGCATAATAAGCTGGAATGTGAAGGAAGTTCTGTTTCTGAATTTGGTTAGGATTATATGGTATAATACTGTTTGTTGTCATAGTCAGGACTACTTTGGACTTCATTTTCAAGTTCTATTAATCTAAGTGTTCCTGTGAGTTGAAAGATTATCTTGAAAAAAATTGACTTTGCTTTGAAGACCAACTTGTGTTTTTGTTTTGCTTTAAAGAGTTCTCGTTTTGATTATAAAACTAATACATACTATATATTATAGAATGTTGGAATAAAAGTAGAACGAAAAGTGAAAAATAACCCATGATTTAGGGAATTACATTAATAGTCTGGCATATTTCCTTTAGTTTCAAATTCATGCATATGTTTTACATAGTTGGCACTAATATTGTATAATGTATATATGACTTTATATGCTTTATGCTTTGCTTGCTCAATAGGATGATTATGTTAACATATTCCTATAATTTCTCGTAACAGAATTTGAAATTACCACATAATGCATTTCATGAGCTTTTTGTAATTTGTCATTTCTTTAGGTGCCTAGAATCTTCATTCTTAATTTTTTTTTTTTTTTTGAGTTGGAGTCTCACTCTGTCGCCCAGACTGGAGTGCAGTGGCCGCTCCTGGCCACCGCAGCCTCGACCTGCTGGGCTCCGGCGATCCTTCCACCTCAGCCTTCCAAGTAGCCGGAATTACAGGCATGCGCTACCACGCCCGGCTGATTTTTTTGATTTATTGTAGAGATGAGGTCTCGCTGCCCAGGCGAGTCTCGAACCCGGGGGCTCAGGCAATCCACTCACCTCAGCCTCCCAAAGGCGCGGGATTACAGGCTGAGCCACCGAGCCCGGCTCATTCTGAATTTTTAAAAAACTAATTGCCATGTTTGTACATAAATCTTTGCCTTCATTTTGAATTACTTAGGGTGTATTTCTAGGAGAACCATTATAAATATCTTCTCAAATTGTTTTCCAGATGATTTACTTCTCATTGTACCTTTACTAGGCATGAACATCATTTTGAAAAATTTTAGCAAGCCTATTGCTGTGTGATTTAGCAGCATAGTCTAAATTCACATACCTCTTTACAAGTGGCAACTCCTCACTCTGAGCAATTTGTATATATATTGAATCAGCTAAGGCGTGGCCTACCAAAAGACCTATTATTACTGGATATGCTTGGCCAAGAGAAAGAACTCCAGAGACAAGTTCAAATACATAACAGTGGCCAACCCACGGCTTCCTATTGAATTGCCTGGGCTCTGTGACTAGAGTTCAAAAGGGAGATCATTCAGTTAGAATAGGATTATTCAGAAAATATGAAAACATGGAATCACTCATAGATCTTGTATATATTTATGCTATTGGTATGAGTACTTACTATGTCCCATGCATTAGGGTATGAATAAGCTGCCAGTCTTTGTCGACAGATTGCATATAAACACTCTCTACCCTAACATAAGGAAGGTTCCTTTCTTTAGAAAACTTAAGAGTCACTTATTGGAGTCCTTGTAAATCTTTTACATTAGAGGATGCTAGTTATGTAATTGGAGTAAAAGGCAAAAATATTAAGTCCTGTACTTTAAGACAATAGGAAATGAAAAACTGAGGGTTAAAGAAATGGCAACTGTGATAGTAGGTAGGAAGAAACTATTACATAATTTAAAAAAATAAAAGACTTTGCCAAAGGAAACATTGCCAAGGGGCATCTAATAGAGTTCACAGAAAAGGGATGGATGAGCCCTTTATGTTGGCTAGTAGTGAACAGTGGCTTGGGGAACCTATAGTGTCAGTAAGTTCTAGTTTGAGATGTTTGTACGGTCATCTGACAGTGGTGGTAAAATAAGGGCCTCAAAGATTTCAGCACATTTATTCCTAGGAACGTGAGCCTACAATTTGAAGCGTTAGATATTAACTAATGTAGAGAAGCCATTGAAAAGTTGCTTTTTATTTATTTTGAGATAGTTGCAACTTATGGAGAAGTTGCAAGAGCAATGCAAATGACTTTTTGTATCCCAAACTTTTGAAAGTAAATCTGACTGAATGCTTCTGTCATGCTGTAATATTTTATTATATATTTTCTATAAAAATTGGATGTTTGACTGGACTTGGTGACTCAGCCTGTAATCCCTGCACTTTGGAAGGCTGAGGCGAGTGGATTGTCTGAGCCTGTGACTTCGAGACCCGCCCGGGCAACTTGGCAAGACCTCGTCTCTACAATAAATCAAAAACTAGCTGGGCATGGTAGCACGTGCCTGTAGTTCCAGCTACTTGGAAGGCTGAGGCAGAAGCATTGCCAGGAGCCCAGTAGGTCGAGGTTGCGGTGGCCGGGAGCATGCCTCTGCACACCAGTCTGAGCAACAGAGTGAGACTCCAACTCAAAAAAAAACCAAAAAAAAGGATGTTCTACATAATCATAATATAAGAATCAAATTAGTATATTAACATTGATAGATTACTGCTATCTAATCAGGTTTCATCTGAATTCCTTATAATTTCCTTTAGAGCAGAGCTGTCGCCTTCAGAATGATGCATTCCTTTAGTTGTCATACCTCCTTAGCTTATTCAGTCTGGGACAGTTTGTTAGTCTTCGTTGGACTTCTGTAACTCTGACACTTCTGTAGATTACAGGCTATTTTGTAGTGTCACTTTACATTTGTCTTTTGTTTCCTTATGCTTATATTTGGGTTATACATCTTTGGTAGGAAGATCACAATGGTGATTACTGTGTTCTTCTCATTGCATCCTCTCAGGTGGTGTGTGATTTTGATTTGTCTCATTAAGAATGTGATCTTGGCCGGGCATGGTGGCTCAAGCCTGTAATCCCAGCACTTTGGGAGGCCAAGGCGAGAGGATTGCCTGAGCCGAGGGGTTCAACACCAGCCTGGGCAACTTGGCAAGACCTCATCTCTACAATATATCAAAAAATTAACTGGGTGTGGTAGCGCACACCTATAGTTCCAGCTACTTGGAAGACTGAGGCAGAAGGATTGCCTGAGCCCAACAGGTTGAGGCTGCGGTGGCCGTGAATGTGCCAAGCACTCCATCCTGGGTGAGACTCCGACTCAAAAAAAAAAAAATGATGATCACTTTGGTCCTTGAATAAGGTAGTGTCTAGCAAGTCTTCTTCAAGGTAAAGGTATTTTTCCCCCTTTAATTATGAAGTACTGTGTGGGGAGGTACTTTGAAACTAGACAAATAGCCTGTTTTCATCAGAATTTTAATTTTTCAGTTACTGTACCAGTATGGCCTAGTGTTTTCCTATTTTATTCAGTAGGTTGTAATCTTTTATCATCGCTATTTATTTTGATGGTCAGATTGTTCAAAGTTTGGCCAGTGTGTCCTCTTTCAAATTGGCTTCTGTAGTCTTTTGATCTGCCCTCATAATTGCCTAAACACTTCCTTACTTTCTGCTGTAACATGTTCCAGACTCATTTGTATTTTTCCTGTTCTCAGCCTTGGAGCCAGCTGTTTCTCCAAAGAGCCCTGGTTCCTTTTAGAGAAGAATGGTATTGGATTTGGGTGGCAAGTGTGTTAGTGCTATTGGAATGCCATTGCTTTTAGACTCTTTTAGCCAACTTTGTGAGTGATATACGTATACTTTTGTTTCTCTCTATAAAACACTTTACTCTTCTTCTATGTATTAGTAACTGTGAGTTCATACTGATATCTCCAATTCTAGTCTAGCGTCAAATATTTCATTCTAGCCTTCCATGAGGATATATTTATAACTCTCTAACAGTAAGAAACCTGGCATCCCAATTCCACAATATATTTACTCCCTTGCTCAGTCCTACCTTGCATATTAAGTAGTTTTAGAATTACGGTCAGCCCTCTGCATACATGGATTCAACCAACCTTGCACAGAAAATATTTTAAAAATAAAAATAAAAACTAACACTACAACAGTTAAAAGAAAGAATACAGTAGAACAACTATTTATATAGCTTTTATATTATATTAGATATTATGAACAATATTTAGATATTATGAACAATCTAGAGATATAAAGTATATGAGATGTATTAGATATTATGAACAATCTAGAGATGTAAAGTATATGAGAGGCTATCCTTAGGTTATATACAAACACAACGCCATTTTATATAAGGCACTTGAGTGTCAGTGATTTTGGAAGTCTATGAGGGGTAGGGGGTGTGAGTTCTGGAACCAGTCCCCCAAGGATACTGAGGAATGACTGTATTCCTAACATCACTGAAAAATAAATATACTAACACTAACCATACTAAATATTTCTTTACAGTAACTTAAAAAAATCTTGTTTGTGACCGAATATTTCAGCCACTGAGTTCAAGAACCACTTGGGTTAGTGTTTAGCCCCTACCATTCAAGTGTGATTATAGTATTCATTTGAAATATACTTAGGTTTATCCGTTTCTGCTGATATTCCATCTCTCTCTCTTTTTTTATCTGAGTATATAAAGCATCTAATTTAGTTTGGAGTCAGAACAACACAAAAGGCTGTACTCTTCTCATCTTTTCTGTCCTGTTTCCATTAGGTAAGTTTCATTAGTTTTATTAGTTTCTGATTTATCCTTCTTGGCATTCTTTGTGCATTAATGAAAAGATACATGTATGTATATTTTCTTATTTTTGCTTTTTTTTTTTTTTTTACACAAAATGTAGTGTACAATATATACTCTTTTGTATTTTGTTTTTTTACTTAAAAGTGTATCCCGAACATAGGGGCCTTCCTTGTTTCGGCTTATGGCTGCATAGTACTCTGTTGTACTTTCCTATGCTGGCTGTAGTTTATTCAGCCAGTCTCTTATGTATAAGCATGTAGATTGTTTCCACTTTTTTTGAAATTACAAACAGTCCTGTTATGAATAACCTTGTGCCTATGTATTTTCATATTACTGAATAAGTGTATCTTTAAGGAGAATTCCTAGTTGTGGAGTTGCTGGATCATAAGGTAAATTACACAGTTGGTTTTGTTAAATATTGTCAAATTCTCCTTTAGAAGGTTGCACACATTTGCTTTCCCACCAGAAATACACAAGAGTGCCGCTCCCTTGCTGCCTCATCAGCTTGAGTTTTGTTGTACTTCTGCGTATTTACCAGTAGGTTAGGTGAGAGAAGTGTGAAGCTTTAAGTTGCATCACTTTAATTGTAAGACTGAACATCTTTTCTGTTTTTTTTTTTTGAGTTGGAGTCTTACTCAGTCATCCAGACTAGAGTGCAGTGGCCGCTCCCAGCCACCGCAGCTTCGACCTGCTGGACTCCAGCCATCCTTCTGCCTCAGCCTTCCAAGTAGCCGGAATTACAGGCGTGCGCTACCACGCCCAGCTAATTTTTTTGATTTATTGTAGAGATGAG
>NW_007252870.1:100327-183371 GCF_000164805.1 Carlito syrichta
GTGGCTCACGCCTATAATCCTAGCACTTTGGGAGGCCAAAGTGAGAGGATTGCCTGAGCCACGAGTTCAAGACCAGCCTGGGCAACTTCACGAGAACTCATCTCTAAAAGAAATCAAAACATTAGCTGGGCATGGTGGCATGTGCCTGTGTTTCCAGCTACTTGGAAGCCTGAGGCGGAAGGATCACCTGAGCCCAGCAGGTCGAGGCTGGAGTGACCATGAATGTGCCACTGCACTCCAGTCTGGGGACAGAGACTACAACTCAAAAAAAGTCATGCTTATATCTTTAGAAAAGTCTTTTCATGACTTTTCCCATTTTTCTATTGGGAGTTTTGTATTTTTTACCTCCCTCAATTTAATGTGAATTTTTAGGGACATTAATCCTTTTATTTGTTATATATGTTATAAACTTTTTTTCCAGTTTATAATTTTCATTTTGACTTAGTTCATGGTACCTTTTTTTAATGCTATACAAAAGCTTAACATTTTTATCTAGTTTATATATTTTGCCTTTTTTTGGCTTTTGGATTTGATTCGTAGTTAAATGACTTTTTGCTATACCCAGGTTTTAAAGGAATTTCTGTTTTCTTCCAGTACTTATGGTTTCACTCTTTAAATTTATACTTTTGACCTATTTGAAGTTTATTGCTGTACATCCTGTGAAGTATGGCTCTAATCTGACCTTTTTCCATATTGTTAACCAGTTGTTCTAGCACTACTTATTAAAAAGTTCCCCAGTGATTTGAGATGGCACTTTTATCATGTGCTAAATTTTCATATATTCTTGGCTCTATTTCTGGACTTTTTATTACATTACACCAGGATTTGGCAAACTATGGCCCGCGGGCCAAATCCAGCCTTGTTTTTGTAAATAAAGTTACATTGGAGAACAGCCATACTCATTTGCTTACATCTTGTCTGTGACTGCTTTCATGCTAGAACAGGAGAGTGGAGTAGTAGTGACAGAGACTCTGAGGCCTACAGAGCTCCAAATGCTTCCTTCTGACCCTTTACAGAAGCTTGCTGACCCTTACACGTGGGAATAATTGTGTATTCATATGCTGTAAAAGTACCTCACCTTTTTTTTTCTTTCACTCTATAAACTAACTATTGTATGTGAAAAGAATGCACACTTTAGAATAGAAAATCTGTCTACACATAGTAGTTAGCTGCAAAAAGCCATTCGGTCTTCTCTTGGCTTGGAAAAATGATGTTCCAGATTTCAGTATAAATTAGTAGCAACCTTCAACTCTTCTGTGTGGGAGGAACCTTGTTTTCACCCTCCAGTTCTTCCACCCCAGCCTGTGTCATGAGGTTCGTGATGTTTTTCTCCAGATCATCAATGTGACTACTCATATCATCAATTCTTCCAATGATCTGGTCAGACATGATCTGAAATTTATCTTGCATCTGTTGCAGGAGTGTATGCACCACCAAGGTGAGATCCTGCACATTCTTAGGATTGGTCTCGGCCATCTCCCCGGTTCCCAGCTTCCTTTTTTTTTTTAAAAGAGTCAAGGTCTCTGTCACCCAGTGGTGATATCATAGTGCACTGTGGCCTTGAACTCCTGGGTTCAAGCAATCCTCCTGCCTCAGCCTCCTGAGTAGCTGAACTACAGGTGTGCACCACCACACCTGGCTAAGTTTTTAAAATTTTTTGTAGAAACAGGGTCTTGCTATGTTGCTCAGGCTGGCCTCAAACTCTTGGCCTCAACCAGTCCTCCTGCCTCAGCCTCCCAAAGTGCTGGGATTACAGGTGTGAGCCACTGTGTCCAGTTGTACTCTTAATTTTAATTTTACTTTTAAATTTATTTAAAAAAATTTTTTTTTGTAGAGATGTGAGTCTTGCTATGTTCCCCAGGATAGTCTCAAACTCATGGGTTCAAGTGATCTGTCCACTTTGGCCTCCCAAAGTGCTGGGATTACAGGCACGAGCCACCATACCCTTCTGTGTACCTCACTTTTAATTAGAGAGGCTTATGGTATATTTTAATGTCTGGTAAGACTGATTCCCTGTAGTAACTCTTCCTTTTCCATGTTTTCTACTGAGTACTCTTACAAGTTTACTTTTCTATATGAACTTGAGTATCAACTTGTCCAGCTCCATAAATAAACTTTTTGTAGGATTATTTGGGATTTGTTAAATTTATAAATTAAGGAGAATGCTCATCTTTATAATACTGAGTTGTCTTATCCAACAACAAGTTGCAAAGAAAAGAATAGAGAAACCTACCAAAGAACGAATCCACAAAAATGCATCCAAGCGATATGGTTTCTCAGGCGAGTTCTACCAAACCTTCAAAGGACAAACAGGACAGAAGGTCTATAAATTGTTTCATAGCGTTGATTGAAGGAAACTTTCTTCTTTATATGAGAATTATTCCTAGTTTTATTATCTTTGGTTCAGTTATTCTGACTTTTTTTCTTTACAGAACTTATTGTGACCTAATATATGATCAGGTTTCATAAATTTTTTTTACATGTGCTTGAAAAGTAAGTTTAGTCTCTGTTAACAGGGTTTAAGTTTTCCTACTGCCTATAAGGTCTGTCTACCTTATTGATTATGTTTATTTTTCCAAATTTTATTTTTTGTTCTTTTGAGCTGACTTTTACTGAGAGTAGTGTGTATGGTGGATTTTTATCCATGTTTCTTTGCGTTTCTTTTAGTTTTTTTTTTCATAATGTTTTTTTTTCTCTTTTATTTTTGAAATTTTTTTTTAAGGTTAGAAGGGCTTGTTTAACTTATAAATTTTGGAATGCTTCCTGTTTCTGGTTTTCTAATCTAACATTTTATTAACAAGTTAATCAATTTTTTATGGCATTCTTTAAGTCCCACCCATTGCCTGTATAACAATTAAAGTTTGGTCTTTCTTCTTCCTTACCGTTTCTCCTTGTATTTTTGAGTTCCTTCCTTCTTGCCTTCCTGCCTTCCCTGCCTTCCCCTTCTCCCTTCCTTTCTTCTCTGTTACCCAAGTTGTCATCTAAGCTGGAGGGCAGTGGTGCCATTGTGGCTTATTGCAGCCCCAGCCTCCTGGACTCAAGTGATCCTCCTGCCTTAGTCTCCAAGTAGCTGGGACCACAGGTGCACACCACCACGCCTGGCTAATTTATTTTTGTTTTTTGTAGAGATGTTGTCTCACTATGTGGCCCATGCTGGTTTTGAACTTATGGGCTCAAGCAATCCTCCTGCCTTGGTGTCTCCCAAAGTGTTGGGATTACAGGCGTGAGCCACTGCGCCTGCCAAGTTGCATTGTTTCTACTTTGTGATGTATTATTCCTTTACTTGTTGTCTTTATCTTTGTCGTATTCTTGAATTCATGATTAATTAAAAAACAGTGTTTAGCTTCAATAATTTTTGCTAAAGTTTTCCGAGTCGTATCTTGATTGCTCAAGAAAATCTTTGCTTTACCTTTTATTTTCTAAAATTTTAGGAAAATGCTGGTCTACTGATGCCTTGCTTGGTGTTTTGTTTCAAGAAGTTTGATACCTGTCTTATTAATACTCTTTCTTTTATAAGTTTTTTTAATTAAAAAATTATTTTAGAGGTAGAGATAAAAAAGTTTTACTTTATTTTTATAGTCTAATAATTTTATTGGGCTATCTCTTGGAGTTTATTGCTGTGGGCCAAATTTTCCTAATACCTGGAGACCCTTTCAGTACGGACTTCAGGTTTCTTTTTACTTTGGAAAGTTGTTTTAAATTATAGTTTTTTTCCTTTTAAAATAACAGCTTTACTGAGCTGTAATTCACATATTATACAATTTACCTAATTAAAGTGTACAGTTCACAGAGTTGTGTAACCATCAACACAATCAATTTAGAACATTTTCATCACCCCAAAAAGAAACTCTGTACCCTAATTTTTTCCCCCATCCATCCTTACATAGATCTTGTACATATTGTTAGATTTATACCAAAGTATTCTTTCTTTTGGTATTAATATAAATGTTATTGTATTCATATTTCACTTGTTCATTGCTGGTGTATAGGAATGTGATTGATTTTTTGTATATTAATGTTGTATCCTGCAAACTTGCTGTAATTGCTTGTTATTTCCAGGAGGTTTTTTGTTGATTCTTTCAGATTTTCTGCATAGACAATCATGTCATCTATGAACCAAAGCAGTTTTATTTATTTCTTCTCAATCTGCATGTCTTTTATTTACTTTTCTTATTGCATGAGCTAGAACTTCCAGGGTGATGTTGGAAAGCAGTGGTGAAGAGGAAGCATCCTTACTTTGTTCCTGATCTCAGGAAGAAAGCAACTTTGTCCTGATCTCATGGACAAAGCAGTTACTGAAGAACATATTTTAAACAATTTTCATGTATATCCATCCTTTTTTCAATCTGTGTACCAAAATGATACATTGGTTATCTCTGGGTAACAGAGATATTTATTCATTAATAAGTAAGATGGTAGCTCTAGTTTTTTTGGTAGATATTCTTTATCAAGTTGAGGCAGCTTGCCTGTATTTGCCTTTTGTTTTTACTGTTCCCTTCTAGAGAGTGGTATTTTGAAGGCTAGCTCTTTGCATCTTGTGTTCTCTTTTAATTCCTTTATCTGTAATCAACTCTGAACTGTCAGGTCACTTTTTCAGTGTTTTACACTTAATGTGTGATTTTTATGTCAGTATTTGGTCTGCTACTTGTTTCCCTCTTTTATTGTTCTACAATTTGTCTTGGACTGCCCTTAATCTTCATGAAGACTTATGGCAATAAGTATGTGCTAGGATCTAATTGTTTAATTTTCTACTTGTGTTTCATGCCTTCTAGTTGTGCTGAGGACTTAAGTTTTGTGTGCTTCATTTTTCTTTTTATTTTTGTATCCTCTGACTTTGCTAGTATCACTTATCACTTTTGTAGATTGGTTAGGATTTTCTGTGTAGACAGTCATGTCATCTGCATTTTTTCTGATATTTATATCTTTATTTCTTTTTCTTGTCCTATTGCACCGGCTATGACTAGTGAAATTTGTGTTGGCTAGAAGTGTGAATGTTCATTCATTTTTAAATGTTAAGTATGACATTAGGTATGGGGAGGGGCTTTCATTATGTACCATTTATCATACTGTGGAAGTTACCTGAGAATTCTTAATCATGAATGGGTGTTGAATATTGTCAATGCTCTAAATGCATCTGTTGGAATCATTCATCCTGTCCCATCCCATTGGTCTATAAATGTGTCTTTTTGCTAGTTCCACAGTTTTGATTACCATCGCTTTGTGATGAATTTTGAAATCAGCTTTTTCAAAACTAATTGAAATATAACTCTGTTCTTGTGTTTCAAGATTGTTTTGGCTATTTTGAGTCCCTTTAGATTCCTGATGAATTTTAGGATAGAGTTTTGTATTTTTGCAAAAAACACCATTGGGATTTTGTTAGAGATTGCATTAAATTTGTAGATTACTTTGGGTTGTACAGCTATCTTTTTTTTTTGAGTTGGAGTCTCGCACTGTCGTCTAGGCTGGAGTGCAGTGGTATACCCACAGCCACTGCAGCCTCAACCTGCTGGGCTCAGGCGATCCTTCCGCCTCAGCCTTTCAAGCCAGGACTACAGGTGTGTGCTACCACACCCAGCTAATTTTATTTATTGTAGAGACAAGGGCTCACCATCTTGTCTGGGCTGGTCTCGAACCCTTGGACTCAGGGAATCCTCTTGCCTCGGCTTCCCAAAGTGCTGGGATTATAGACTTGAGCCACTGCACCTGACCAGTCTTGTAATTCATGAACATGAAATGTCTTTCCTGTCATTTGTGTCATTAATGTCTTTCAGCAACATTTAGTACTTTTCAGTAACCATATTTTATAGAAATTTTAAAAATTAGAAAATATTAATGTATATATATGCTCATTTTTACTATTTTTTTCTTCATTTTCTTCATTTATTTATTCATTTCATCGCTAGGTTCAAAGTTTCTTCTGATTCCTTTTTTTTCTGTCTGAAGAACTTTTACTTATTTTTACAGTGGAAGCCTGAGAACTAAACTAGATTAGTGTAGAGTCCTGGGGGCCAAGTGAATGAATGCAGAGGAAGTGTTCAGCCTTGTTGATAGTAAATAAATATAAGGAATGAGAATTGACCTTTAGATTTTTTTTTTTTTTTCTTTTGAGTTGGAGTCTCACTCTGTCACCCAGACTGGAGTGCAGTGGCCGCTCCCGACCACTGCAGCCTCGACCTGCTGGGCCCCGGCGATCCTTCCGCCTCAGCCTTCCACATAGCTGGAACTACAGGCGCGTGTTACCACGCCCGGCTAATTTTTAATTTATTGTAGAGATGAGGTCTCGCTAAGTTGCCCAGGCGGATCTTGAACCCGCGGGCTCCGGCAATCCACTCACCTCAGCCTCCCAAAGGCACGGGATTACAGGCTGAGCCACTGAGCCCTGCTGACCTTTAGATTTAATAACTCGTAAGATGAGTCTTCTCTGATGAAAATAAATGATTAGCCAAAGGAATTAGTACATGAACTTCAGTTCAGCTGTCCATTTATTAAATATATATTCTTTTGGATTTCATGGATTTCTAGGAATATGGTCAAGTGGCAGTTGTCATAGTAGGTGTGAAGGTTCAGTGCAGTGTCGTATTTAATGGTAAAAAATGTAATGTCCATTACTACCTGTAATGAATAAACATGTCATGATGTGAAGTAAACTGTAGCCATTAAAAATGAAGATGTCGATTTACAATGACATGGAAAAATATGCATGACACATGGTCAAAGCACTTACTGAAGAGCATATTTTAAACAACTTTCATTTATATATATGCAGTTTTCTTTTTTCTTATTTTTTTTTTTGACTTGGAGTCTCACTCTGTCACCCAGACTGGAGTGCAGTGGCCGCTCCCGGCCACCGCAGCCTCAACCTGCTGGGCTCCGGTGATCCTTCCGCCTCAGCCTTCCAAGTAGCTGGAACTACAGGCGCGTGCTACCATACCCAGCTCATTTTGATTTATTGTAGAGATGAGGTCTCGCCAAGTTGCCCAGGCGGGTCTCGAACCCACGGGCTCAGGCAATCTACTCACCTCAGCCTTCCAAAGCCGCGGGATTACAGGCTGAGCCACTGAGCCCGGCTTATATATGCAGTTTTTAATCTGTGTACCAAAATGATACAGTGGTTATCTCTGGGTAACAGTGTTTTGGTTGATTTTTCTTTTTTTTTTTTTTCCCAAAGAAACTTTATTTGTATATCTTCCTTTGTGATGTGCCTGTACAAATCTTTTGCCCATTTTAAAAATTGAGAATAACCGGGCACGGTGGCTCATGCCTGTAATTCCAACACTTTGGGAGGCCGAGGCGAGAGAATTGCCTGAGTCCAGGGGTTTGAGATCAGCCTGGGAAACTTGGTGAGGCCTCGTCTATACAATAAATTAAAAAATTAGCCAGGTGTGGTGGTGTGAACCCGTGGTTCTAGCTACTTGGACAGCTGAGGCGGAAGGATCATCTCAGCCCAGTAGGTGGAGGCTTCTGTGGCCATGAGCGTGCCACTGCATTCCAACCTGGATGGCACAGTGAAACTCTTACTAAAAAAAAAAAAAAAAAATTGAGAATATATATATGATTGTAATTTTTAAAAAAAATTTGAAGTAACTTTAAAAAATGTTCTGGAGGTATTGCCAGTCCCTTTTTTTTTTTAATTGAAGTCTCACTGTCACCCAGGCTGGAGTGCAGTGGCCTGCTTACAGCCACTGCTGCCTCGACCTGCTGGGCTCAGGCGATCCTTCTACTTCAGCCTTTCAAGTGGTGGAACTATAGGCATGTTCCACCATGTCCAGCCATTTTCTTTTGATTTATTGTAGAGACAAGATCTTGCCATGTTACCCAGGCTGGTCTCGAACCCCTAGGCTCAGTCTTCTTGCCTTGGCCTTCTAAAGTGTTTGGATTACAGGTGTGAGCCACCGTGCCTGGCTGCCAGTCTTTTCTCACTGTGTGATTGCTTTTTTTCTTTTACATTTAATTCCTTTAAAAAGATCAAGTTGTTTTTTGCATATTATAAAATTAATCCATCCATATATGTATTTCAGTGATGCACCATCACATGTCAGTTTTAGAACTTTTCCATCTCTGAATGATGCTTTCTTTTCTATTTTATTTTACTTTTTTTTTGAGTTGGAGTCTCACTCTGTCGCCCAGACTGGAATACAGTGGCCGCTCCCGGCCACCGCAGCCTCGACCTGCTGGGCTCCGGTGATCCTTCCACCTCAGCCTTCCAAGTAGCCGGAATTACAGGCATGTGCTACCACGCCTGGCTGATTTTTTGATTTATTGTAGAGATGAGGTCTCGCTGCCCAGGCGGGTCTCGAACCCACGGGGTCAGGCAATCCACTCACCTCAGCCTCCCAAAGGTGCGGGATTACAGGCTGAGCCACCGAGCCTGGCTTATTTTACTTTTTAAAAACTATTTTATTATTTATTTTAAAGATGTAGGATACAATTCAGGATCAGGTATACAAGTGATCATCATACAAGTAAAGTTGGGGCCTCCCTTTGGTCCCACTTCGCCTGGTTTGAGATCAGGTACCCTTATTGATGTTATTTGTCTCCCCCATCCCTAGCAGTTTCCCACTATTGCCAATCCCTTTCTTGTAGTATTATGCTAAAAGTTCAGGGTCCACTTATGAGTGAGAAATTGTGGTTCTCAGTTCTTTGTTTCTGTGATACGTCACTGAGTATTATAGACTCTAAATCCATCCAAGTTGCTGCAAAGTTCATGATTTTGTCCTTTATGGCTGCATAGTATTCCATTGTGTATCTGTACCACATTTTTTGATGCTTTCAATGAAAAGAAATTATCGTAATATAGGCTAATTTATCAAAATTTTCTTTATGGTTAGCAGTTATTGCATACTGTTTGAAAAATCTTTTCTTGTTCCTAGCTCACAAAGATGCTCTATGGTTTCTTCTAATCTTTATTATTTTACTTTTTATATTTAGATCAGTCTATCTAGAGAGAGAGAGTGTGTGTGTGTGTGTGTGTGTGTGCGTGCGTGCGTGTGTGTGTGTGTGTGTGTTTCTGCCAATGCGAGAGGGTAGGGCTCAAAATATGTCAAGAATATCTAATTGAGAGTCCTTTATTGAAAAGACTGCACTAATGTGCCACCTTGGTTTTCATTTAGGTGAACTTAAATGTGTGGATTTGTGTTTGGATGTTTTTTTGTTCCATTGATCAATTTGTCTACCTTTATGTCTGTTTAACACTATTTTATTTACTGTAGCCATATGATAGATATATCATAGATATATCATAGCTATATGATAGATATGTATTTTCTAGCTTATTCTTCCATATTATCTTGCCATATGCATTCTTAAATCAACTCTTTTAGGGATGTGGGGGGAGAAAAAGCCTGCTGGGATTTTGATTGGTTTTGTGTTGAATTAATCATCTCTTTAAGTTAAGCTTTTAGTAGATTTAGTTTTCTTTTCTCAGTTTTCATTAAATAATTTGATCTCTCAATAAGTGGTAGCTACCATTTTTATAAATATAATTAATTGCTTTATAACTTCTTGGGTAGGTTTTAGGTTTGAATCTTGGATGAATTTACTAAGTTGTAATCACACAGTCATATAGGAAATGACTGTGATGTGGTATGGTATTTGTCTTGGTATTTGTCTGGCTTTGGGTAACATTGATAGATGCTTTCATGTTTCTTTTAAAATGATTTATAGTAGATGCAAAAGAGTAAACATATTTTTCTGATTTTATTTTTTCCCCCTCTGAGTAATATATTATAGGTGCTTTGCCTATGTTATTTTTTATTTTATTTTTTTTTGAGTTGGAGTCTCACTCTGTCACCCAGACTGGAGTGCAGTGGCTGCTCCCGGCCACTGCAACCTCGACCTGCTGGGCTCCGGCGATCCTTCCACCTCAGCCTTCCAAGTAGCCGGTATTACAGGAATGCGCTACCACGCCCGGCTGATTTTTTTGATTTATTGTAGAGATGAGGTCTTGCTGCCCAGGCGGGTCTCGAACCCGTGGGCTCAGGCAATCCACTCACCTCAGCCTCCCAAAGGTGCGGGATTACAGGCTGAGCCACCAAGCCCGGTTTATGTTATTTTTTTATCCTGCAACATAGGCCATGTTGTCTCCACACTATAAAAGAGGGGCCTGCATCCAAGAGTGGCCCAGTCACTTACCCACAGTCACAGTTTGTACTTGTAGGGCTTGGAATTTATACTGGGGATGCCTGGGTCTGACGGCCTCTCTCTTTGCACGCCAGCAGACTGACGCCCTCTGTGTGCCATTCTTCATGCCCCAGTGTTTTTTACTGTTTTTCTGTTTCTGCTTCTAATGCACCTTCTTTTCAGGCTTCCATAGTGAATATAAAAATTTTATGAGTTTTCTTTTAAGACCTTTGAGGGGTGCAGCACTGGAGAATGTGTGCATGTGTGCTCTGCTTTTGCGTGCTTGCTGAGAAGACTCAGCAGATGTGCAGCCTCTTGCTTTTGGACCTTTTTAAAACATTCAAATAATGAATGAGGTTTGCTTCTTTTATATAGGCAAACGAATACTATGTGAGAGATAAGGGTGACCTCTATCTGAAAGTAGACCTTGCTTCCTGCCACCTTCTGTGAGGACCCAAAATGGTGTTGCATGCTTTTCTTCCTCTACATGCTGTTCTTGTCAGGGCCTTTCTCTGTGGCCCAGGCTGGAGTGCAGTGGGACAATCATGGCTCACCACAGCCTTGACCTCCTGGGTTTAGACAGTCCTTCTGCTGCAGCCTTCCAAGTAGCTAGGACTACAGCATGCACCACCACACCTAGCTACTTTAAAAAATTTTTAGTGGAGACAAGGTCTCACTATGTTGCCCAGGCTAGTTCCCCTACCTTTTGAATCCTTGCTCCTTGTAGACAGTTTGGAAAATATGGGAAAGGGGGAATGAGGAGAAATAAAATTACGTTTTTATCACTATGGTTAATAGGAAGACTGTAGTAACTGTAGCAAATATTAAATCAACAAATATTTATTATGCTTCTATATTTAAGTCATGTCTGCAGGAATTAGATTCTAAGTTCTAAGGATACAGATGGAATAAAACAGCCAGATATCTCCGCCCTGTGAAGGAGGTGAAAATTGGCCAGCAGAGTTCTTCGGGAGTGCCAGGGTTATCTTTTAAAACATTCTCACTAACTCTGCCAGGGAAGCCCCGTTTTTACCTCAGTTTTATGGATGAGGACATAGGCTGCGAGAGGTCAGATGACTTGCAGCACTGCTGGAACTTTCAGCAGTGAGTTCTGTTGCCCTAGACCAGAGCTTATATTTAGATCTGGGGTCTTGGCATGAATTATTTACTTTTTAAAGTGTAACTTGACAGTCACTTTTCCTTACTGTTAAAGAAGGATGTGTCTATTTTAAGGAACATTTAGATACATATGTAAGCAAAAATACAAATACAAATACAAATATAATATTTTAAGAATTTTAATAGAGTTGCTTTTCTAAATAAAAAATTTTTAAATAAGTTAAATTTTATTTGTAAAGATGGGATTCATACAGACATAGTTTGACTTGCTTTTTTTCCCCAATTAAAATACAGTTTAGACCATTTTCCATGTCACTGTTCTTCTAAAGTAGTGTCTCCCTAACTTTAATTTTTTACTTCTTTTTTTAAATTTAAAGACATGGGATACAATTCAGGATTAGGTTTATAAGTGGTAATCGTACAGGTAAAGTTTGGGCCACCCTTTGGTCCCCACTTTGCCTGGTTTGAGATCAGGTACCCTTATTGATGTTATGTGCTGCTCCCCCCAGCTCTCCTCCAACCGTATCCCACTACAGCCAATCCCTTTCTTATAGTATTATTTATGTCCCCATTACAGTCGAGTATAACCTTCACAATTTTTGACATGTCTGCATGCCATTTGTTCTTTTACCTACTTCACAATTAAAAAAAAAAATTATTATAAAGATGTGGGGTACAATTCAGGGTTAGGTATACAAACATTGATTATGCAGGTACCCTTATTGATGAGGTATGCCCCTCCCTCCCCTAATAGTTTCCCTCAACTGCCAATCCCACAACCCTCCCCTGACAGTTTCCCACTACTGCCAATTGCTTTCTTATAGTATTATGATAATTGTTCAAGGTTCACTTATGAGTGAGAACATATGGTACTCTGTTCTTTGTTTCTGTGATAGATCACTGAGTATGATCGACTCTAAATCCATCCAAGTTGCTGCAAAAATCCATGTTTGTTCTTCTTTATGGCTACATAATATTCCATTGTGTATGTGTACCACATTTTTTTTTTTATCCAGTTTTGATGGGCAACATGGTTGGCTCCATGTTTTTGCTATTGTGAATAGAGCTGCAACAAACATACGTATGCAGGAATCTTTTTTGTAGAATGATTTGACTTCCTCCGTGTATGTTCCCAATAGGGGAATTGCTGGGTCATATGGAAGGTCAATTTCTAGTTTTTTCTGAAACCGCCACACTGTCTTCCAAAGAGGCTGCACTAGTTTGCATTCTCACCAGCAGTGTAGAAGGGTCACAATTTTTAAAAACTGTTTTCTTATACCAGAAACGGAAACTATGTTATTACTGCGACTAGACATTCAGTGGTGTTTCTGGCATAGGCTACTTAAAAAATAAATAATGAGCCAGGCTCGGTGGCTCAGCCTGTAATCCCGCGCCTTTGGGAGGCTGAGGTGAGTGGATTGCCTGAGCCCGCGGGTTCGAGACCTGCCTGGACAGGCGAGACCTCACCTCATCTCTACAATAAATCAAAAAAGCAACTGGGCGTGGTAGCGCATTCCTGTAATTCCAGCTACTTAGAAGGCTGAGGCGGAAGGTTCGCCGGAGCCCAGCAGGTCGAGGCTGCGGTGACTGGGAGCGGCCACTGCATTCCAGTCTGGGCGACAGAGTAAGACTCCAACTCAAAAAAAATAAAAAAAAATAAATAAATAATGTAAAAAACAGAACCTGTATGAAATTTGAGCAAGATACTGTTTTTTGTTTTTTTACAGAAAACTAAACAAGAGGTCAGCTCTTTTTGTTAAAAACATGCAATTACATGTGTTAGAGAAATGTGAAAATATCTTTGATGGAATTAGAAATGAAGAACTGAAAAGGTAGTAACATCTGCAATATGGGATTTATTGTACCCTACTACCTTACCCTGGGTCTTTCAGTTGTTTTCACAGTAAGAAATAAAATTTATACTTAGACCTAGTATACATGAGCATATGTGTTTATGTCTGTGTATATATGCATATCTATGTGTATGTGTTAAGTATGTACACCTATATTCATTCAGAAAAAGTGCTGCCATTTTTTTTTTTTTTTTGGAAAGCAGGATTTATTGAGGACAGAAAAGCTCCCATGGTGGGAGGGGACCCGAAGGGGCTGCCCTGTTTTTTTTTGAAATGCTGCCATTTTTAACTGTAAGATATTGATGGCAAGAAACATCTCTACTCTAGAGATGTTAAAATGTGAAAAAATGCGCCTTAGGATTGATGAAATAGGACTGACTCAGTGGCTTACACCTATAATTCCAGTACTTAGGGAGGCCGAAGTGAGAGGATTGCTTAAGCCTAGGAGTTGGGACCAGCCTGGGCAACATAGTGAGATCATGTCTCTACAAAAAATAAGAAAAAAATAGCTAGGCATGGTGGCTCACACCTGTAGTCCCAACTACTTGGGAGACCGAGGTGGAAGGATCACCTGAGCCTGGGAGGTTGAGGTTATGGTGAGCCATGATTGTGCCACTGCACTCCAGACTGAGTGGCAGAGAGAGACCTTGTTTCTTTAAAAAAAAAAAAAAAAAAAGACAAGAGGAAGGAAAACATTTTCCTACATTTATTCTTTCAGATATTTTAGTAAAATCTCTTGTCATATGATATCAATAACAGCAAAATACTTGCTAGAAATTTGAATGGAACTACAGTTTGGGTTAATTAGAAGAAAACTTACTGTATCACAGTAATCGATGTAACAGCAATTTCAACCAGACTCCCAACAAAGTTAAAATGTATTGGTAGTTTATATTTTTATTACATTGTGTCTTCTTAGCCTAATCTTGAACATATAATAATTTCTTCCTGATTTCTAACTGTATTTGGGATTTCTCCTGTGGCCTAGGATGCTGTGTCGGTTTTTAAAAACATATTCCATGGAAACTTGAAATGATGTATAATCTCTTATAGGGTAGAAAGTTTGAGTATCTTATCAAATGTGGAAAAGGCATTAAAAAGTAAAAAAAAAAATTCCAACTTTTTCCCTTTATATACTTTGTGGAATTTTATTTATTATATAAAAGCACATATTGCTGGGCTTTGTGATTCACACCTGTAATCCCAGCAAATAGGGAGGCTAAGGCGGGAGGATTGCTTACGCCCAGGAGTTTGAAACCAGCCTGGGCAACGTAGACCCTACCTCAAAAAGTAATAATAAAAATAAAATAGCTGGGTGTGGTGGTGTGCACTTGTAGTCCCAGCTACTTTGTAGGCTGAGGTGGGAGGATTACTTGAGCCCAGGAGTTCAAGACTATAGTGAGCTATGATTGTACCACTGCACTCCAGCCTGGACAACATTTCAAAACCGTGACTCTTTAAAAAACAAAACAAAACATACATTATCCACTTTATACATTTTTGCTTTTCAGAGATTTTAAAAAATTCTTTGTTACTCAGCGGTTTGACTTAAATATTACTCTCCTTGCAATAATAACCCTTGCTTTCTTTTTAATTTGAATTTTTCTGCTGTATTTTTAGCCACTTCTTCTAGCTTTTTTTGTGGTTTTATTATTATACTTAGCCTGGTGGGTAGGGGAATTCCTGAATTCAACTTTGTTTTATTAAAGCATGCTGATTGCAACCCATTAAATTGATTTTGTGGGCCACAACTAGCAGTCGGAAAACACCTGAGACATGTTTCTTTTTATGGAAAGTATGTTGCTTTCTGGGTAGATCTTAGTTCTAAATCCTACATCACTCATTTACTAGCTATGTGACTCTTAACCAGCTACTTATGCAGAATTTACAGCATTTTCAAAGTAAGAAATTGAGTCTCACTCTGTCGCCCAGACTGCAGTGCAGTGGCCGCTCCCGGCCACCGCAGCCTCGACCTGCTGGGCTCCGGCGATCTTTCCGCCTCAACCTTCCAAGTAGTTGGAACTACAGGCACGCGCTACCACGCCTGGATGATTTTTGATTTATTGTAGAGATGAGGTCTCGCCAAGTTGCCCAGGCAGGTCTCGAACCCGCGGGTTCAGGCAATCCACTCACCTCAGCCTCTCAAGGCGCGGGATTACAGGCTGATCCACCGAGCCCGGCTTAGAAATTGATTCTTATATAACTCACAAGGTAGGGAATTTTCCAAGTGAAATATATTCTGTGTTGGTTGGTGGCACCTACTGGCAAAGATACATCACTGCTAAGAGCTCTCTGTGCCTATGCACAAAGTAAAAGAAAACTCAGGGTAGGCCGTGGAACCAGTCTGCCCTTGTGTTGATTGGCATGACAGTGAGGAGATGGAAGGTGCAAGAGAGATCCCAGGAACTGTACACAGTGCTACACAGAAGGAGGAATCCAGGGATAGCTGTGATTCCATAGCAGAGGCTGTTGCTGTACTCAGTCACCTGGATTTAAATGAAAAGTCTCTCTTAACAAGTTCTCAACTCACAACATTGTGTGACTGTTTTCTTTGCAGTTTTGGTGCAGTGGGGTACACTTTCACAGGTTTTGTTTAGTTTTTAAAAGAATTCAGTTTAAGAAATGTAATTTCCATCTGGGCTGCCTGGAATGCATTTGTTTACTAAGGTGAGGAATTTTTGCATTGGCAGCCTGAGGTAGCAGTGTTAATGAAAATCCACAGATAAAAAAGAAAACTGCTTTTGCTAAACTGTTTATCATATTCAAAGGCCACACAACATGTATTTTCAGATTTTTTTTTTTTTTTTTTTTTGAGTTGGAGTCTCACTCTGTCGCCCAGACTGGAGTGCAGTAGCCGCTCCCGGCCACCGCAGCCTCGACCTGCTGGGCTCCGACGAGCCTTCCGCCTCAGCCTTCCAAGTAGCTGGAATTACAGGCATGCCCTACCACGCCCAGCTGATTTTTTGACTTATTGTAGAGATGAGGTCTCGCTGCCCAGGCAGGTCTCGAACCCTCGGGCTCAGGCAGTCCACTCACCTCAGCCTCGCAAAGGCACGGGATTACAGGCTGAGCCACCGAGCCCGGCTAGAATTTTTTTTTTTTTTTTTGAGTCGGAGTCTCACTCTATCATCCAGGCTGCAGTGCAGTGGCACCTCTCAAAGCCACCGCAGCCTCAACCAGTTGGTCTCGGGCGATCTTTCCTCTTTGGCCTTCCAAGTAGCTGCAACCACAGGCGCACGACACCACTCCCAGCTAATTTAAAAAAAAAAATTATTGTAGAGATACCGTCTCGCCATGTTGGCCAGGCTGGTCTTGAACCTGTGGACTCAGACAATCCTCTTACCTCTGCCTCTCAAAGTGCCGGAATTACAGACTGAGCCACCGAGTCTGAACAGGTTTTTTTTAAAATTTTTTTTTATAGCAGTATGGCATTTGATTATTCTTCCTATCCTCTTTCATAAAACATATTTGTGCTTAGTGGTAGGACATTTCCATATCAGACTCTGAGAGTCATGGAGACCCGGATTGAACTAACCAAAGAACCAACCAAACCAGTCATCCTTAGTATGGAAACATGTACTACTTCCAGTTATGCTCAGAATTCTATTTATGAAGACAGAGCAACCACTTGGGCTGTGTTTTCTTGGCAGTGGTGGAAAAAGTGTCTTTGAAACAGGATTAGGATCTTCGTTGTGCTGCGTATAGCTACAGTATATATGCAGTCTAACTAGGAGGCAGTATTGCATAGACAGAAAGAGTCTAGCTTTGAATCCTGGCAGATATTTGATGTGTAACCCCAAGCAAGTTGCAAAGAGTTTCTGAGCCATGGTTCTTCATCTGTAAAACAGGATATGTGGACTATTATGTAGGGTCATTATAAAGATTAGAGATAAGGTACAGAAAGTTTCTAATGCAATGCCTGGCTGTCATAGGCAACCACTAAATAATACTTATTGCTATGTCTATTCCTCTATGGAGCTATTAAAGTATATAGTTGATCATATTTTTAATATATGGTAAATGACTGGTTTTGTAAATTTTATTTACAAAAAATACCCAGGAACAGGCATTAGAGTCTCGTGGTATGCGGTAGTTCTGAAATATTGCATATTGGAGTGGAGTCTGGTCATGATAGTGTCAATTTAACCTACTTACTTAGGTTGGTCTGCCACATGGACCCCAACATTTTGTCATAGAATGATTTTTGGACAGAGACGTAGATCAAAATTACTTGGAGAACTTAAAACAGAAGAAGGAGAAGAACGTATGCCTAGGCTCCATCCATTCCATGGTTCACTGTATATGGCTTCACGTTTTTACAGGCCTCATTCTCACCCCCAATTCCATGGACCTCTAGTAAAGAACCCTTGACATCATGGCTTTCCAGATACGAACTGAATGATAAGCAGAGTATACAACCTGAATTTAGATATTAACATACTCCCTGAACTGGTTGGCCATGGTGAGATCAGACTGTCACATGCTGTCACAGGGGCCAAGAAAAGATGTCCAAGGAGAAAGACAGGCCATGCTGGAGATGGCAATGCTTTAGTATATTTTCCCTGGGAGGCACATTTAGAGCTCCACTTTCAAGTGGAAAGGATGATTTTGCCCCCTCCCCTAGGACATTTGGCAATCTGGAGACATCTTTGGTCATCACATTTTGGGAATGGGAGAGTGGTGCTACTGGCATAGGTGGAGGCCAGGGATGCTACAAACATCCTATAATGCACATGACAACCTCCACAAACCAGAATTATCCTTCCCAACATGTCAGTAGTACCATTTGGCCCTCCCTAGAGTCTGGCTTCCTCCTCCTAGATTGTATATTTCCTTGGTAGTACTAGCAGAATAGGAGGAGGGTCTGCGTCTTAATCTATTTGTATGTGATGCTCCTTGGTAGACATAAGAGGAAATAAGTGATGAGAAGGGCAAGAAGTGAATAAAGCCAGTTTGGTATTTCAAAGAACTTTTCTTTCCTGGAAGTGTTGGAGACTTAGAGAGGATTTCCCCTCTTAGGTTGGCTGTGGTTTCACATGAGTTTGGATGTAGGAAACTACCTTCTTTTTTTCTTGGGAGGCTGATTAGTTATTCTTACATCACCCTTGACCCTGTAACTTTTTGTCTGTTGCCTTTAAGGAGTAAAGTTCAAGGTGATAGGAAAAAAAGCTTGGCTTCTGTAAGAGAATTTTCTATTCTTACCATCACCACTTATTCCCATGACCCTATATATGGGTTGATTGTCTTTTATCTAAAATGGTTGGGACCAGAACTGTTTCTGATTTTGAATTTTTCAGGTTTTGGAGTGTTTGCAATATATGTACCTGTTGAACATCCCAAATCCAAAAACCCCAAATCCAAAGTTTTCCAAGAAGCATTTCCTATGAGTGTCATGTTGGCATTCAAAAAGTTTCAGATTTTGGAGCGTGTCAGAATTAGGATTTTTAGATTTGGGATGTTCAACCTGTAGTAGGCTGAGAAAGATAATGGGGAATGGGAGAGAACAATATTGTATTTACCAAAATGGGTGTTTCCTTGTCTCCCAAAAGTATTGGATGAAGTGGGAGAAGGGAATTGTGCTGTGCTACTGCTCTAACCCAGTGTTTGCCAGTATGTGCTGAGTTATTGTTAATAGGTATGATTATAGAAGGCCAACCTTGGGAAAGCTGGATTAAATGAACTTCACCTAATTTAAACTAGAGTACATTTTAGAGCCTTTAGTATCTTTATAGAGCATATTGTAACTTCACAGAGTGAGCGAGAGAGAGAGAGAGAGAGAGAGAGAGAGAGAGAGAGAGACAGAGAGAGAGAGAGAGACAGAGAATGAGCAAGCTCATTGGGAGTATGTGCAGCATTTCTCAAACCTGATTAGACCTTGGGATCCTTTTTCCTCTGAACATCTCTTGTGTCACCTGGAATCTTCTTTGAAAATGATCCTCTGGTCTTGTATCTTAAGAACAACATTTCCCCCTTTGGAGTCTTTTGTAGACTTTATAAGAGAAGTTGAGAAAATATGTAGGATGGCGGACCTCTTCCAGCACCCCCAGGTCTTATTAAATGCAGTTTTTATTAAATGATATGTCTTTATCCTCTTTTGTTAAGCTTAAGAGAGCAATTACTTTTCAGAGTTGTTTCTTTTTCAACAATATAAGTCAACATCGTTTCTCTGTTTTGGAACAAATGAAAGAGAGAATTAAATTTTCCCACTGTAAAGACAGTTGTTTCTTGTGTAGTATATAGGGTCTTCTGGTGTTTTTATGTTTCCTCTTAAGTGAAGAAGGTAGCATAGATCACAGTAGCTCTGGAGGGACTCGGGTGCCTACATTGAAAAAGGTTTTAGTTTGAAACCTGGACATCCTCTGCACTTTTCCTCCGGTGAGGACTAACTTCCCATCTCTCTTCCCCCTCAGTTCCCCGTTTCTGTACATGCTCAACCTTTTGTATTTCCAGCCATTCTTCTCCTTGCCACTCCTAGGGCATTGTGACATTGTGAGTTGGCTTTGTAACTACTCAGCTCAGGAGACAGTGTACTGAGTCACGGTTCCCACTTTGTTTATTCCCCTAAGGAAGCCTGCTGGCTTTGTCAGTCCCTAGGTCCCTTCAAGATAGCAGTAAAAAGAAAATTACACAGAGAGACCAACAGGCGCACTACTTTTGTTTCTCTGTTCCGCATCCTCTTCTGGCCATTCAGGATTGTTCTGGACCTTGTTTTGGACTCTGAGACACTTGTTTTGGACCTTCCCCTCGCCCTTGGTTGACTTTGGCATACAGAACCCCACCCTCCTGTCCTCCCCTTGGCAAACCTTGGTGCTGTGGGGCTTGCAAGAGTGTATCCAGGAAGCCAGTGGGTTTTCCCCATAGGCAGCCATCTCGAATCATCCTGTCAGAATCTCTGAAATTAGCAAAGTGTGAGAAGATAAGGCTGAGTAAAAGCAACATCTTAAAAGCAGGGAGTGAAATGTGGGTTCAAATACCCGTTGCACACCAAGCATTGTGCTGGGTATTCTCAGTCCCCACAGCAACTCTTTGTGGTTTGTATTTGTTCCAGGGGTAAAATAACTGGCTCACGGTCTCACACACACATTGAGTGAGAGACCAAATCAGAAATTCCACTTCTCTCCTTGGTTTCAAAGCCTTTGACTTACTGCATTCCTGCTCGGAGATGGCTGTGTGACCTGCAGAGCAACTAGTGCTCAGTGATGATTCTTCTGCCATTAGCTACCTTGGGTATTTTCAGGTGGGTTGTTTGGAAATACTTTATGGTCCCAAACATTTTAGGACCTGAAGAACATAGAGGAAAAATAGGGAAAATGTGAGCGAGAGAGGCTGGTCCTCTCTCTTAAATTTTGGAAACCTAGATAACTTAAATAGATCAGTAGTACTCTTGAATACTGCTGTGGGACTACTGTTGTATTTTCAATTTTGTGCCCCAGTCTTAGAATTTTAGATTTGGAAAGATGGAGACTGCTGTCCATCAATGAGTGGCTATTACTTTCAGAGCACCACTATCCCCTACTTCCCCTTCTCATTAAGTTTCCATTTAGCCATTAGGTGGGAGCTTCAGAAGGGAAAACCCAATAATGTATAATCTCCAGCTAATGGGCATCTATTGAGCGACTAGGTCACCAGAAAGAATAATTACACAGTACTTCTTTGTGCAGTAAACACAAAAATCAAAAGCTAATGCATTCACAAAGCAAGCCAGATTGTTACTGGTTGACAGCTTCCTTCTCTTCAGGGAGAAGGTTGGGGCATTGGGGCACCCACCATGCTTGCCAGGGAAGATTGCAAAGCCATTCCAGAAAAACAAGGCTGTCGTGGGAGGAAGGAGAAAGGCGATGGGGTGTGGGGGCAGTTCCAAGGCATTGCCTCTTCTAATTGCTGATTCCTTGGGTGGATTACTGAATAGCAGACATTCTAGTAAATGTTTTGTGTAATCATCGGAAACTTTGTGTCTCTGGGATTTCTTGCTGCAAGTTAAAGAATAACAGTCATGATTGAGGTTGAGTTTGGCTCTCACTCCCACAATTTAGCCTGTTTTCTTAGCATGGCCAGTCTTCATAAAAAAAGACTATGCTTACTTTTGTTTTGCCACTAACTATTGATTGATGAAAGGTGAACACATCTCCCTTCACCCAAAATGGTATGTGTTAGCCACAAGCCAAATAGTTCTTGGGTATGTGTTGGTGCACTCTAGTTTGGGCTTTCAAAAATTATTTCTTGTAGTTATTTAGGATTTGCAAAATTCGACATAATTCAAATAACCTGTTTTTCCCCCCTTAGAACACTTCAGTTATGGAAGATCAAAATGAAGATGAGTCCCCAAAGAAAAATACTCTTTGGCAGGTAGGAATGATGGCGCACAGATGAGATAGCAGTGGACTTGCTCCCAGTTAATGTCCTCAAAATTTTGGTTTTGTGTAGTTTTGCTAGTTTTGGAATCTACTGTAATTTATCTTTTCCTAACAATTGCCATTACATATAGTAGAGAGGTTTGTAGTTTTCACAGAGATTCTGAAGTGGCTGTAGCCTAAAATGTTCTATTTGTGGCCACTGTCTAAACCAAAGATGGACAGTGATGGCATCCTTTGTCACCAGAATGGCACCATGCCCCATACCAGTGCATGCATCGATGGCTGTTTCTTCTCTTGCTCCCGACCCTCACCGTTCCCTCCCGTTTCCATTGGTTTGCCTTTTCCTTTTCAACTCGGTACCCTTCTCTCCTGGCTTCATTTTAAGACTGCTAGTTTTCTTCCCAGTCTCCCAGTTTTTTGTTTTTGAGGGGGCAGTGGGGAGCAAGTCAAGTTTCATGATTTGGTGTTTCCATCAACTGTCATGGTGCACATGGGTTTTCTCTTCATGAAGGCATAATGAAAGCAAAACAAATCTAAACCTGAAGGGAATAACGTAAAAACAAAAATTCTCTGGGTTCATTTGATTAGAAACTAAACAGGTAGATTAGTTAGCAAGAATAAAGTGCGCCCAACACATTTCAGATGAAATGAAACTAAGCACAACAATGCTTAGGAAGAGCTTGCTGGGTGGGCTGTGCAGGTGGTTGGGAATAGAATGTTGAAAATGTGCTGTAGACAAGCGCACGTGCTGCTGTGTTTTCTGAATACTGTGCACAACCGACTTTTGTACCTCCTTCACATGGATTACTTTGCAGTGGGATTCTCTCTTCATTTACTGTTGTTTTTTCAGTTGGCAGTGGTTCTTAACACCTCAGCTTTCAGTTTTTCTTTCATCCATCCTTCAGTCAAAAGCCCTAGGGAGGCTAGGTGGTGAGGAGCCTTTTTGTAAATGAAACAATAACATCAAATACTATTATCAAATGACTTAATGGCTGTGGAAGTACTTTGTAAATTATAAAGCAATACATGCATGCAAGTTGTTACCATCATTATATGTAACCTGTTGTGAACACGTATTTTGGCAAACTATTTTGAAAAAAATATAGACATTAAAGGGGGAAGGAAAACATGTATAGCTTTCTTTCTCAAGATAAGGCACTTTGGACATTTTGATATGTATCTTTTACTCTGTCTTGATATGTTCCCCATACAAATTATTGTGCTCTTAATGCTATATTGAATTCTGGATCTTGCCTTTTGTTCCTTAATATTATTTCATACGCATGTTCTTTTGTTGTTAAAGCCTTACTTTATAAACCTAGTTTTAATAGCTTACATTGTAGTCCTTTGTGTAGATGTGTTGTTTGCTTTAAGCAGTTGTTTACAATTGGGCAGTTATTTCTCACCTTTCTATAGTATCGTGGTGGACATCCTTACACCTAAAAGTAGCTTAGCCGGGCGTGGTGGCTCAAGCCTGTAATCCCAGCATTTTGGGAAACCGAGGTAAGATGATTGCCTAAGCCCAGGAGTTCGAAACCAGCTTGGGCAACTTGGCGAGACCTTGTCTCTACAATAAATCAAAAATTAGGCAGCATGCGCCTGTAATTCCAGTACTTGGAAGGCTGAGGCAGAAAGATCACCTGAACCCAGCAGGTTGAGGCTGCGGTGGCTGTGAGCATGCTACTGCACCCTAGCTTGGGTGACAGAGTGAGACTCCTACTAAAAGGAAAACAAAAACCAAAAACCAAAAAACTCAGCATAGATGCCCCTTATTCCTGCCAGTGTTAATCACGGCAAAGATTTTTCACTTCACCTCTGTTTTTTTGTTTTTTTTTTCTTTGAGTTGGAATCTTACTCTGTCGCCTAGGCTAGAGCGCCTCAGCCCTCCAAGTAGCTGGAACTACAGGCATGTGCCACCATGCCCAGCTAATTTTTCTTGATTTATTGTAGAGATGAGGTCTCACCAAGTTGCCCAGGTTGGTCTCGAACCCTTGGGCTCAGGCAGCCCTCTCATCTTGGCCTCCCAAAGTGCTGGGATTATAGGCGTGAGCCACCATGCCCGGCCATCTCTGACTGTTTTAAATTCTTATTTTGGGTGTCTGTTGGATATGAATGTCTTATTAGAAGCAACATTTAAAAATCCTTATTCAATGCTGCCCCCTTGTGGTACATGGTGTCCGTGAGCTTTCCCTCATCCAAGTTACAAGGGAAAAAAATTCCTAGACAATGGGGTGATGAAATAAATTGGGTGGAGGATAGATGCCATCTGACCATATACCTCTAATGAGGGCGTAAGAACTTGCTTCAGACATGAAAGTTCTAACATTTTTATCAAGGTAGGCTGAAGACTCCTTTGGATGTTTATAAAGGATGTCTTATTTCTGGGATGGTTCTGTCCACTTGAAGTTAGGGGACATACTGATAGTGAAAGCTCTTGTTTCTTTCTATGTAAGATTCTGAGATAAATTCCTAATGGAATTGGTGGGCAGCTGTCCTGCAGCTCTTCGGTTCTCAACATTCTCCTACGTGTTATTCCTTTTGGTATTACGCATGAGGAGACTGTCAGAGGAGGGATGGACAGATGGCTTGGCAAATGTTCCACACAAGTAGTCCAGTCGTGTTGTGTTCAAACAGGCAAGTTACGGCGCCTCATAGCATCAGTAGTGGTTGTGGCTTGAGTCTAGTGGTTATTTTTGATGCTGCTGTCCAGATGCAGTGTATGGAGTTTCGCTTTAAAAAATACTGATTTTATGCAGGAACATATAGGTAGATTTGATGAGAAATGCAATGTTAATGCGAGTCTGTACCTTATCCATAATAAGTTTTGGAACTTTGCAGGTATATGTGGTTTCCTTGGGTGACTTTCTGAGAAGGTGATCAAAAGAGGGAAGAGAAAGTCTAAACTGTTTTACCAGCAGCTTAGTAGCCCTGGGGGGTAGCATGAAGGAGATTTAACCTTTGGGTAAGGTGAAGGTTTTGGGTTGATCGCTTTTGGTTTTACTACGGTATTGCATATCTCTTATGTTGTATAGACCAGTGGTTCTCATGTGTGTTCCCTAGAGTGTAGTCTCTGGACCATCCGCATCAGCGTCACCTGGAAACTTGTTAGAAATACAAATTCTTGGGCTCCACTACAGATCGATACACTCAGAACCTCTGGGTTCTGGGTCCCAGCAGTCTGTTAACAAGCCCGCTTGTTATTCCGATGCTTGTTCAAGTGTGAGAACCATCGGTATAGATATGTAATAATCATTAACTTAGATGTATATAGCATTAAGTTTCAACTTTGAGGAAGTAAAACGATTTTTAATAATCAGTTGCCACTTTGCCAAATTGAGCAATTCCCCTGAGACCATCGTCTCCAACGTTAGTAATTGAATATCAGCTTATTTTGGAAGAAGCATGGAAACATGATTACTTAAGATGCCATTTGCTTTAGAAATAGCTGTAACTTCGGTACTTACTTTGGTGACTAATTTGAGGCCACTAGACCTGAATACATTTTTTAAATTACTTCCTGAATGAGTTAATAAAGGAATGAGTTTGGCTTTAGGATAAAACTGGCATTTTAAGACTTAAGTACACAGAGTGAAAAATGTTTCTAACGAAATATTAATTAGATTTCTTTCCTAGTTAAGCTAATTTTTTTTTGTTTTTCTAAAATAGATAAGTAATGGAACATCGTCTGTGATCGTCTCCAGAAAGAGGCCATCAGAAGGAAACTACCAAAAAGAAAAAGACTTGTGTATTAAATATTTTGACCAGTGGTCTGAATCAGATCAAGTAGAATTTGTGGAACATCTTATTTCACGAATGTGTCATTATCAGCATGGACATATTAACTCTTACCTGAAGCCCATGTTGCAGCGGGACTTTATTACCGCCTTACCAGGTAACTGTGTTTGTCTGTTGAAAAGCTGGGTGGTGGAAGCATGCCTCACCCAGGGGCCTTGAGGAGGCTGGGTAGATATTTATAAAATGAATGATTAAGGTAGCATGTCCTTGGGACACATACTGTATTTTTAATATATGGTACATAACTGTTGAACTGTAACTGTTTCTTTGATTAATAGTATTGACTGTTGGTTAGTACTGTTGCTTCATTATAGTTTAATGATTAGTGATGTGCTTTTTATTTTGATGTAGTTTATACACAAATTGCAGTTTGCCTTTATATGTAATTTTTAAAGAAAGGTATTCTTTTTCCTTTAAAAGTTTTATTTAGGAAGTGTCCCAAAGTTTAGGATGTCATTTGAATTTGAAGTGACATTTAAGGAATGGTGAAAATACATTGGAAAAGCTGATACCATGTCTCAATTATATTTCTTGAGACTTGTTTCTGCATCCTCTCCCACACTGTTCTCTCCTCTAAGTACACACATGGGTGTGTGTGCATACGCGTACTTCTCTGGTTAAGTTTTCTTTGACTTTTAAAAACAGACTTTCTTTTTTTAGATCATTTTGAGCTTCAGAACACAATTGAATGGAAAATATAGATAATTCCCAGATTCACGCCTTCTCTGCCTCCCCATACTCCCCCACTGCCCAACCTGCCCCCCGTTGGCATCCTGCAACAGAACAGTTGATGTTACAGTTCATGGACCTGTGTGGAGTCCAGGGTTACATCAGGGTTCACTCTTGCTGTTGTGCATTGTATGGGTCTGGACAAATGTGCAGTGACGTGGATGCACCATTTAGAACATCAGAGGAGTCCAATGTGCTCTCCCCGTCGTTCTCCTTTTTTTAATAAAAATAAATTTGTATTAGCTCTGTTTTGTACCTCTTTCCCTTCCTCCCATTCTCTTCTCTCTATTTTTTTTTTTTTTGAGTTGGAGTCTCACTCTGTCACCCAGACTGGAGTGCAGCCTTGTCCTGCTGGGCTCCTTCCACTCAGCCTTCCAAGTAGCTGGAACTATAGGCACGCGCTACCACACCTGGCTAATTTTTTGATTTTTATTGTAGAGATGAGTTCTCACCAAGTTGCCCAGGCGGGTCTCGAATCCGTGGGCTCAGGCAATCCACTCACCTCGGCCTTCCAAAGCGCGGAATTACAGGCTGAGCCACCGAGCCCAGCCCATTCTCTTCTTGATAGGATCTTGGTATGTTGCCCATGTTGGCTTTGAATTCCTGGACTCAAGGAATCTTCCCATCTCAGCCTCCCAAGTAGCTGGGACTACAGATGTGTATCACCACGACTGACTAATTTTTTGTTTTTGTTTTTTTTTTGAATCAGAGTCTTACTCTGTTTCCCAGGCTAGAGTGCAGTGGCATGATCACAACGATCACAGTTTACAGCAACTTTGACCTCCTGGGCTCAGGTGATCCTTTCATCTCAGCATCCCGAGAAGCTGAAACTACAGGCATATGCTGCCACGCCTGGCTAATTTCTTGATTTTTTTTTGTAGAGATGAAGTTTCACTATGTTGCCCAGGCTAGTCTTAAACTCCTGGGCTCAAGTAATCTGCCTGGCTTGGCTCCCTAAGTGTTGGGATTACAGATGTGAGCCACCGTACCTGGCATGACTAAATTTTTTTTGTAGAGATAGGATCTCACTTTGTTACCTAAGCTGGTCTTGAATTCCTGGGCTCAAGCGATTCTTCTACCTTGGCCTCCAATATGCAGAGGTTACAGGCATGAGACACTGAGCCTGCCTCTGTCTTCCTTTTAAAATTTTCAATTTAAATTTGGCTAGTGAAGGCCAGGTGTGGTGGCTCATGCCTGTAGTTCCAGCACTTTGGGAGTCCGAGATGGGAGGACTGCTTGAGCCTAGGCGTTCGAGACCAGCCTAAGCAACATAGTAAAACCTTGTCTCTATGAGATATGTATAAAAAAAACTAGCCAGGCCGTGGTGGTGTGCTCCCGTAGTCCCAGCTATTCAGGAGGCTGAGGCAGGAGGATCGCTTGAGCCCAGGAAGTCGAGGCTGTGGTGAACCACGATTGTGCCACTGCACTTCAGTCTGGGCGAAAGTGGAACGGTAACTCAAAACAAACAAACAAACAAAAATACATTTGGGCTAGGTAAGATACACAGTTCACTCTTGAAAAGAATGCTGGCCAGAACATTTTCCTCTGACTTGGTCAGTGTACTGTGATGATCACAACTGCCATGTCGGGTAGGTGTAGAAATAGCCAGGGATGAGCCAGTGCTGTTGCTACCACCTTACCCCTTATCAGGGCTGTCAGATGGCGCCTTTCTCAGCCTGTCTGGGATTTCCAGGAGAACATCAGGGGCTCCATGTTCAAGTACATCCATGGCAAACAGGGCCTCAGCTCAGGTGTCAGGTCTGAGGCCTGGAGCTACAAGTTGACAGGCCAGCCTCTGATTTCTAATTCCGCTTCTAAAAGTTGTAAGTTTACTTTCTGCAGTGAGACTTAAGAATATTTGAGAGTTATCTGAGAAAATTTGGACTCTGTTGTTCTTTTTATGCCAAAACGTAGCATGACTTGCCCATTTCTTCCAATAGAATCTCTAGGAAAGCAAAATATGAACCCCCCCCCCCTTAGTATTTAATTCCTGAAGGAAATCTTAGTCATCACTTCGTCCTGTTTCTCATGTGAGAGTAAGAAGCCAAGGATCAGAGAAAATGCCCAGGATCATACATCTTGATTATTGTAGTGATGGTGTGGGTGGTGGTTGGGGTTGGTTCCAAAGTTAGTGCAAAGGGCCAGGTGCGGTGGCTCACTCCTATAATCCCAGCACTTTGGGAAGCTGATCAGGAGGATTGCTTGAGTCCAGGCAGTCGAGACCAGGCTAGGAACAGAGTGAGGCCTCATCCCTACAAAAAATAAAGAGAATTAGCTGGGCATGGTGGCATGTGCCTGTAATCCCAGGCTGAGGTGTAAGGATTGCCTGAGCCCAGGAGGCTGAGTCTGTGGGGAGCTGTGATCATGCACTCCAGCCTAGGTGGCAGAGTGAGATCCTGACTCAAACAAAACAAACAAACAAAAACCATGAGACCCTGACTCAACGAAAAAAGAAAAAGAAAAGCAAACAAACAAAAATACCCCCCTAACCAAGTTAGTGCAAAGTCTAAGGAAGATTTCTTAAGTTGGTCCCAAGTATTGAATACATGGATTACAACCCAATTCAGTAATACTTTTAATTATGAGGGAGGGAGAGGGAGAGAGAGAGAGACAGACAGACAGGCAGGCAGGCAGGCATACAGACATACTTTAACTGGATGAGGGAGACTTCCTGGTGGAGAATCAGGCTGCATCTCACGAGAAAAGACAACATTGTTTTCTTAAGTTGATTATTGTACTCGTTCTTCCTTTGTGTTTTTAAGTAAATGGTGTTGTTTCTCCATTTTTCTCAAGCAAATCTGTTTCTTGTTTGTTTTCTACTGTTTTGATGGTTTCTCTGTAATTCTCTTCTCCAACGTTTTTGATAGTGCCAGAGCACGCACCTTATGTTTGAAGGATAGCCACAAGGTGGCGCTGTTGAAGTGCTCTTGATTTGCAGAGTAGCATTCAGAGGCAGCCCTGCTCATGGGGAGTGTACAGTCTTGGAGAAGAGGCAGAACAGATGAACATGTGTTATGTATATAAATATGGTTAGTATAATTGCACATAATTCAGTTTTCATTACAGTGAATTTTAAGGCATTGTCCATATCTCTGTTAAAGTGGATTTTTGTGGTACTGAATGTTACATGAAATGAATGGACCATTGGCTGGGACATGGAAATATTTTTGTTAAAATGCTATTTGTTTTAACAGGATTTGACCTGAACATATATACATATGTCAGTATATATCATACATATGAATCTAATAGGGGGGGACAAGCTGGCCAAGTTGATTGTGTGAGTTAGTGTCTGGTAGACTTGGATTAAACCTGGCATTCATTCTTTAGCACAGACTCTGACTTAAGAGCATCAGAGGAGAAACAGGTCCGTAACTGTGTTCATACTTAGATTTATAATATGGGGAGCAATGTACAAATCATTATACTAGTTTGGTATTTCACTTATACTATAGATCATCTTGAGTTTGAATTATCACTCTATTGAAATTGACAATCAATTTAAGACTTGATTTCATTGTGAAAACCATTAATTCCATTAAAATTATCTCTAGTTTTGGCTTTTTAACGCTTACTGTGAATATTGTACCTGTCAGTATAGGGAAAATGGAAAATGTTTGTGGTCTCTGGCTCCTTTTGGCTCAGTGGAAAAAGTGATAATTTTGATATGCTTTTCTAAAAATCATGGTAAATGTTTAGTCTGCAACATCAATTTCTGCAGGTTAAGTTTGTGGTTTGTAAGAGCTGTTGTTAACAGAATCCATACCGTTTAAAGTAGAGGCAGATTGCATTTCAAATAGAATGATAAGTATTGGTAATCTTTTGGGTAAGGTGTCTAAGCAATTGAAAATTTTGAAATACTTGGCTTCCTGGCCATGGTTTATTCATTTGTGTTATACCCAAGTACGGATGATAAAACATTATGGACTGTAAATGTGACAGAGCCTGGCTAGGTGGTCTCAGGAGATGTGGAGGAACCAGAGCATAGTTTAGGCTTCAGGCTGGGTGCCCGGCCAGAGTTCCCACATGACGGCAGAAGGAGCATGGTTGTTGGATTTAGATCGGCCCTTGCTTTGGGTCCCAACTCCCACACTTGAGAGCTGTGGATTTCAGGTTGTGGAGCCTCAGTTTCCTCTTTGTGTGGGAATAGTAACACTTGATGGGATGTTATGACGATGAAGGAGAATGTGTTACAAAATGCCCGGCATCTAGTGGGTACTCTGAGGATGGCAGCTTAAAAAAGGGCCCAGAGGGGTAGGAAACACCTGCTTTCTCCAGAGGTAGTAGGATTTATTGCTAGGAAGTTTTAATTATTCACCCACTTATTCCGGGTTGATTCATCCTGACATCATATAGGTATGCGTGCCACTATGTTGTTTTGTTTCCTGGATGTTTTTTTGGAAAAAGATGTTGTACTTTGTGACCAGAGCTTCTTTTCATGTCATTTCTGTCTGGATCTTTAGGTTGGTGTTTTCAAAGTGAAAGGGATGGTCCCACTGAGGGACTGTTGCTGTTAGCAATTGCATTGTTTTCCTTTAAAAGGTTTGGAGCTTCAGATTTTACAACTAGATCTGTGACTAGGGCGGGAGGAAGGGACAGCAGGGGTGGGTGGGGAAGGAAGTTTCTTTGCAGCTGCTCTTTGAAATGCATTTCTAAAATAATAAAAGTTTCTGTAATTGTATGATCTAAGCAGCTGTGTTAAAACTGGCTGTAGTCAAGGGCATTGAACTGACATTTGAGTTTCATTTTGATACAGTGCTATTTACATACTGAGCTTTGAAATTTATGCCTTTTAATTGTTTTAATTTATTATTGAAATTTTTCCAGACTTTCATCTGGTGCCTGTAATTAGCAGCAGCAGCATGTCTTCAGCGCTGTGTGTGCAGTATTGTGGCCTCTATTTTCTTAGGCCATAACATGTCCTCTTGTTGCCTTGGGAGGGGGATGGGGGTGTCTCAGTGTGATAGAGTAATGAGAGCCAGACATGGATGCTTAAGAAAATGCTTAGTTTTAACACCTCAAATCACTTTTTAGTGCAGACAATGGACCACCTTATTATTAGTAACCTCTTTGTCCTGAGGAGACTTGAAACTTGAAGGTTACTAGGTCTGCTTGGCTCCTGGGGGTGGCCACTTTGAGGTCCTAGAGAATGTGTGATTCCTATTGGCAAAACATTTAAGATGATATGAGACTTATTCCAAGAAAATAGAATGGTCTTAGCTTTTTGCTAGAGGAGACGTGCAAAAAAAATTTTTTTGAGGCGGGAGTCTCACTCTGCTACCCAGGCTGGAGTATACTGACATGCTCATGGCCACTGCAGCCTCCACCTGCTGGGCTCAGGCGATCCTTCCACCTCAACTTTTCAAGTAGCTGGAACTACAGGCACATACCACCACACCCAGCTAGTTTTTTGATTTATTGTAGAGATGAAGTCTCATCAAGTTACCCAGGCTGGTCTCGAACCCGTGGGCTCAGGCAATCCTCTCACCTCGGCCTTCCAAAGTGCTAGGATTATAGATGTGAGCCTCCGTACCCAGCCAAGATATGCAGTATTTTCTCTCCAGAAAATAACAAAGAAGAATACAGTGTAACCTCCTTGATACCATCCACTTCAGCTAAGAGCATTTGGGGGAGAGGGAAGGAAAACAAAGACATATCTATTGAGTACCTAGTATGTATCTGGCTCCTCATGTTTGTTATCTTATTAACCTTCCCAACAAGGTTGGAAGATGCCTTCTGCACAAAATGAGGATATTGAGGGTACCTATCTCAGAGGGTTATTGTGCAGATGATGTGAGATAATCCATTTCAGGCATTTACTATCATTCCTGTTATGGAAGACTGAAATCCAGAAGGGAAAACTGTTTTGCTTGAAGTCATACAACTAGCAGTTGACAAAACCAGAATTTAACTCAGGACATCTGACTTTATAGGCAACACATTTTCTATAAGACTAAAGCACGCTGCTTCCTAGAAGGATGAAGTGCATTGAAATTATTCACCAGATGAAAGCGAATCTCATAGATGCTGCTGAAATGCTGCTTAACTGGCCTGATGGCATTGGAGGGAGGAAGAAATATGCGTTAGGGGATTTACTTATGCATGAACTCACTGATAGCCTAGTTGAGAGTCACTGAGGGGAGTCAGAGGACTGAAAGGAGTTCCCAACATGTCAGAATTAGCTGGTGGCACTTCTTAAAAATACAGATTCCTGGGCTTCATCATCTAGAGATTCTGATTCATTAGGTCCGGAGAAGGTCTGGAGAGTCTGTTCTTGTTGCTGTTGTTTTGAAAATCAGTAATCCTCATTGACTCAGACACAGCCACACAAGTCTGCCAGCTCATAGAGTCCCCTGCTAGGTAGAAGTCTTGAGTGCTGTTTTCCGAGTTTCTCCACAGATGATGGGAATGTTGCAGCTGTGGAGGCTGGGAGGGCACTGCCTAGTTCGTTGTTGTCTTGCTGTTTGTCTCATCGCTCAGCAAAACCGACGACTCAGGAGGGGAATTAGCTAAGGGTGTGCTTACAACCAATTAGGAGTTGGTTAGTGATGTGGAAGTAGTATAAACCTTTAGGAGGGGCTGTGTTCTAATACTAAGTGTAGAAACTAGGCAAGGAAGTTAGAGAAGTACCCCAGAATTGGAAAAATTATTGAAAGAGAGCTGTGTCTATTAGCCCATGTCCAGAGACTCAACGGGAGTGTGACTACAGAGGGCTGGGAGAGTCTGCAATTTGAAATTACAATGAATAATTTTTCAGTCCTAGTGACGGAGAGCCACAAGTAGAACCCGACGTGGTTATCCTTGGCTTTCCTTGACCTTAACATAGAAGATGGAAGAAAGGAGCATGTGATCGTGGAGACGCCTTTGAGGACGGAGTCAAGAAAACCAGACTCCAAATAACGTAAAATTGTTCAAAATGTTTATGTAACAAAACAAACAATTGTCAACTGTTTTGGAGCAGACTGTAAAGAAGGAAGGAATAGTGTGCTTGGAATAGGTGGTATAGTGATACTAGAAAGAAACAGCATATTTTCACTCTCCTTTAAATTATCCCCTCCAAGAATAATGACTTTAAAATGACTTCAATATAATAGAAAAGTTGTAGTCAAGAAGGATGTGATGATACTTAGGAGTCACATAGCTCCTAGGAGCAAGTGGGCCTAAGTATATGGTATGTCAGAATGGTGACAAAACCTGTGGCTGTGATTTTCAGAATTGTGGAACATTGAAAAGTAATTGAAAACCAGTAGGCTGAACTCCTGGGTACAGTTGTGCCCTATACAGTTTGTACAACTGCACACGGTAGTCCTGCATGATACAACCACAGATGATTGATGAAATTTCCAGGTTTTCAAGAACTGGAGAAGTTGTATTTGGGGGATTTAGTATTGAGTTGGATGTTGTACTCCAGCAGAATTTGTAGATGAATTTCAAAAACTAATCAGCATCTGAAAAAATTACTTGTGGTTGTGTAAGCCTAAAGGATGTATGCAGAATGTTAAAAGCTATTATCTCTAGGAGATGGGGTTTGAGGATTTAAAATGCTTATATACGTTTTATAATTTTTCTGTAATGAACATGGATTAAATATTTACAAAGGGACACAAAGCAGTTAGTGCCAACTTGTGAAAGAAAAATTACAATACCAACTTTATGTAATAAGCCCCAGTGAGTGAGCACAGAGAGCAGCTACACCCAACCACCTTACTTCCTTTTTTTGATGAGGTTACCAGACCAGTGGTAGATCAGAAGACTGATGGAGAGATAAAAGTATCTTCACATGTCCTTGAGGACAGAACAGAGAGATGGGGGTGGGGCAGTGGTACATACAGATGGTTATGGAGCTGGGGGTGAGTTGTTGATACCCTGTGAGTGTTAATGAATGCATCAATGATAGCCTGGAGGAAAATAGCTTGTTTTGTGGGTGCTGTCCTTGGTTCTGACCCGTTTGATGTGTTTGCCAACAACTTACCATAGACTTAGTACGTTAGACCATCATGCAGATCTGGTGTGGAATACCCACTTTTCCGATGCCAAAACTCAGAATTCTAGAAACTGAGATGGATGGGTCAGATAAAGCTTTGAAGGTGGATTATAACAAGGATAAGTATGGACTCCTGCCTGAAGCTGTCTCCTACCTTTTCAACTACATGGTACAGATACAAAAGTAGGGAGAATTGTTTTTATTACATGTTTTTGGGGGAGAGGCCTAGGACTTTGTTTCAACTTACTGCCATTCTAGGAGTCTCCTGGGATATGACTGTTACACGAAGGCCATCCTTTGACTGTATTAACCTTGGCATAATGACGGGTAGGGAGGATATTTATCCTCCCCATGTAGTCTTTATTATTGAACCATAGCTAGGGTATTAGATCTAGTCCAGAGGAGAATAAGCCTGTGGAGGGCTTAGAATCATAATCAACAGTGTAGCAGGAGTCATTCTGAGAGTTGAAAAAAACCTTAGTTTGAAAAATTTTTTATGTATCAAAATTTTCAAAGTTTGAAATCAAAATTTGAAATCACAGTTTTCAAAATTGTTCTGACATGATATCCCAGTTTTGTGCAGGTGAGGAAACTGAGACCCTGACAGTTTAATAATTTATCTACACTCTGGACTTTTTTTTTTTTGAGTTGGAGTCTCACTCTGTCACCCAGACTAGAGTGCGGTGGCCACTCTTGGCCACTGCAGCCTTCCAAGTAGCTGGAACTACAGGCACGCGCTACCACGCCTAGCTAATTTTTGATTTATTGTAGAGATGAGGTCTCACCAAGTTGCCCAGGCAGGTCTCGAACCCGCGGGCTCAGGCAATCCACTCACCTCGGCCTCCCAAAACATTGGGATTACAGGCTGAGCCACTGAGCCTGGCCCACTCTGAACTTTCAATACCAAGTTTAATGCTACTATATTGCTTCCATTTATTTTGAAAAGAGAACAAATATGAACGTTGTAGACTGCTTTTTTATCTTTAAAATCTTTTCATAAAACAGTTTGTTTCTTATAGCTAGCATGAGAAAGAGCAGTTGTTACTGGTTATTGCTATTTTATATGGCAGAAAATCCAGGCACAGGGCTGTTTCATGCTGTAGAAACAGCTTACTAATTGTGAATCTGGAGCTTGAGATTGGAATTTTCTCACTATACGAGGGGGGACCCCTAAAATCCAGAATTTATTTGTAAAAAATTGTGTGTTTATTCTTACATGTTTACTAAAGTTACCTTCAAAGTCCTCTCCTTTTGATGCAGTACACCTATTAAGATGCTTTTTACACTGCTCAGAAGAGGTTTTTTTTTTGAGTTGGAGTCTGACTTGGTCGCACAGACTGGAGTGCAGTGGCCGCTTCCTGCCACCGCAGCCTTGCCTGCTGGGCTCCGGCGATCCTTCTGCCTCAGCCTTCCGAGAAGCCGGAATTATAGGCAGGCGCTACCACACCAGGCTGATTTTTTTGATTTTTTTTTTATTGTAGAGATGAGGTCTCGCTGCCCAGGTGGGTCTCGAACCCGCGGGCTCAGGCAGTCCACTCCCCTCAGCCTCCCAAAGGCGCAGGATTACAGGCTGAGCCACTGAGCCCGGCTCAGAAGAGTTTTTGAACTCACCAATTTTGATGCCTTTTAGTGCTACTGCTGTTTTTGTTTCACTTCTTCCACATTGGCAAAACGTTTCCCTTTGAGGACTTTTTTCATTCCGGGAAACAAACAAACAAAAAGTCGTTCTGGGTGAGATCTGGTGAATAGGGAGAGTGGGGTACAGGGGTCAGGCTATTTTTTGGTCAGAACTGCTGAACACTCAGTGCAGTGTGGGCAGGTGTGCTTGTAAATCACGCATCATGAAATGGGCGAATGCATTGAAAGAATCTCCAAAAAAAATTCGCTAAAGCCAAACGCAGCCTCTCACAACAACGCTAGCTGGTACATGGGTTCCTAGAAAACTTACGTAGTGGGAAAAGCCTGAACTACTAGGGGCCTGCCCTCCAAAATACAATTCCAGGTTATTTTATTTATTTATTTATTTAAATTTGGAAATTTTGTTTTCCAGGTTATTTTAGATTTTCTCCTGTGTTCTGTGTTCTCGTTCCTACACAGAATAGGCTGGGGATGAGCCTTATTCCTTGTCACTGCAGAGGACATGCCCTCTGGGTGTGTGTTTACAGGTGTCAGCAGTGCAGACCATAGCGATCTTGTGAATGGCAGGCAGAAGCTGAGTTTTGAGTGGTTATCTTTGAAAGGGTCCTTGAACCCAATAACCTCAAAGGTTTCAGAATTTTAGACATGTGGTTGTTGCATTTGAGGATTTTTATCAACTATTTAGGAGCAGAAAGTGGGTATACACGAAGGAAGATAAAGCAATTGGCAAAAATACATAAAATATAACTGACTTTAACTCTTGGATTGTCATTTAATTTTTCCTAAGTTTTAGAAGATGGATCTGTGTTTCTCCTGGGTTACCTTAGCTCCCAGGGATTCACAGAGGGTATGGCTTAATGAGGTTAGGATGCATCATGAGAGACAGTGAGTAGGAGGGGAACAAGCACACTCTTTGTCGCAAGAAATCTGAGTTCCAGTCTTGGCTTTCCCACCGAGTAGTGTAAAAACTCAAGGATTTTACCTCTCTGTGCCTCATCTGTAAAGTTGGGGACATCATTATCCTGCAGGAGTGTTGTGAGAGTTATTTAATAGAAGATGAAAAGAAGTCTTTTGTCATAATATCTGCAAAATATACAACTGTCCAAGGTCAGCTTTTACACAGAAAACAGTTGCTATCTCTTTTTAGTTCTAATAATAAAAAATTAGAACTAAAAAGTGATGTATGTGTTTACATATTCATGCTTTTGTCTGTCTACAGAACTTCTAAAATTATTTAAGTGTTTTACTGGGCTCAGGATTTCCTTATTCCTCTTATCTTTAAGGAAATGATGGTGATTCATTTCCATCTCCTTCCCATACCGTCTTTCCCTCTTCTGTTTTATAGAGCAAGGCTTAGATCACATAGCAGAAAACATTCTTTCCTACTTGGACGCCAGATCTCTGTGTGCAGCAGAGCTGGTGTGTAAAGAATGGCAGCGAGTGATCTCAGAAGGGATGCTTTGGAAGAAGCTGATTGAACGAATGGTACGCACTGATCCCCTGTGGAAGGGCCTTTCAGAAAGAAGAGGGTGGTAAGTACTGGTATTGCTTGTTCCCTTGAAAAAGTTGATTTGACATAGGGTCGGTCAGCTTGATGACTAAAAAAGGCAGTTATACTTGCAGATGTGTTGGCCTGCTTTAAACAAGTGGGAAAAATGAGTGGTTAAGAGATTTAAAAAAAAAAAAAAAAGAGGTAAAGCTGTTGGAATTTCCCCTTCTGAAATGTGCATTTCCTTTATGTTTATTAATTATTCCGAGTATTGTGAGGTTTGAATGGGGTGGCATTTCAAAGCTGTGAGTTTATGCATTTTCCTTCAAATTTTCTTGGATGGTGATACCATCCCCAAAAGATAGGTAAGACAAAAAAAACCATGAGAAATTAAAGTAATACCACTTTGCTATTTATTATTCTTGATGAGGTTATGGGAGGTACAGGACAGGATTTTCTGGAGAAAACCCATTAACTTAAATGCAGCTTTATAGCTGTGTGCTCTATGGCCCAGTTAGCACAGAGAGAATGCACTATGGACTGGGGTGCAGGGTGGAGTGAGTGAGGGTGGGGGCTGCATTTTCTTTATGGAAGGAAGTTTGATGTGTACTGAGTTAGGATTTTCACAAAGCTACCTTAGTCTTTTGACTAAACTCTATAGTGTGAAAGGCTGGATTATTGTGTCTGGTATTCAGAAAACAAAAGGCCAGGATCCTGTTAGAGAGCTGTGAATTCAACTAAACTTGTCATGGAACTCTGACATGGAAATTTAATTGTCAGAAATCTTGCTTTTGAACTGCTAAGGCTCAATGCACATTAAAAGACATGAAAGATATATCTTTGTCAGCACCATGTTTAAATAAAAATCACCCTTTTATGTGCAAAAATGTAACATCTGTTTGTTTTTATTTGCCAGGGATCAGTACCTGTTTAAAAACAGACCCACAGATGGCCCTCCCAATTCATTTTATAGGTCATTATACCCAAAGATTATCCAGGATATAGAGGTAACTTTATGATTTATCTGTTTTATGGGCTCTTTGTGTCTTGTTCTCAACTTTTTATGTTGCCTTCGAGTGTTCTTTTGTTCTAAAATCATGGAACTATAATTTTTTTTGAAGTTGGGCTTTTGGAGTAAATGTGTCATGATGTATATAAATCTGTAGTTATTCTCCAGAGTAGTTAATGTCTTTTGCAAAAAATATTTAACTTTTCTAAATGTAAGGCTACCAGTTAATTAAAACCTTAATTTAAAATCTACCTTTTGTTCTAATTTCCCCAAATCCAAGGCCCAGCTTTCCAGGTAAGCATAGTTTTACATCTGAGCCATCTCTAGAGGACTAGAGAAGGCACATTCTCAGTTTTATTCATAAGTTATGCATAGTTTTTCATAAAAATGACTTAGAAATTATTCTAAGCAATAGTGAAGTGTATTTTATAGAGTGTATTTTCACCAGACCAGTAAAACTCTGCAAACGTGATGAGAAACATTGGGGATGTTTGATGTTGTTCGTGTGTTCTAATTAGTTCAGTTGTATTATTTAGCCTTTCTCCTTGAACCGGGAGACATGCACAGGCATTTCTCATTAACTCTTTCACATGTGTTCTTGGCAGGTCTTGGTTACTTCACTATTTCCTCCTTGGCAGAAAAGCTTAGTTTTTGCTAGGCAATGCTGTATCACCCATAAAGTTATACTCAGTTTCCCAAATGTGAAGTAATCCTCTCCCCCAGGTGATAGACATAAAAGTTATTGTGCCAAAATTCATTAATGTAGAAACATGTGCTTTTTGGAGTCTCCCAACCCCCCCAGGCAGATGTGAACGAATGGAATCATTCCATTAATGGGAAATCTGAATATGACCAGAATATCATTTTTTGAAGCACAAACCCTGTCTTGAATATTCTGCTCTCTAAAATGACCTATAAAGTAACCTTTTAGGGAGGTTAAATAATTAAAACTTCCAGACAAATTGTAAAGTTTAGAAATTAATGGACCCAGTAGCAATACAAGACTTAGAATAAATTGCCCCTGCAGTGTAAGTAACTGAGACATAGTGGTATTTTAAATGTAGGTAGGGATGTGTGTTACCCCTAGACATTTGTTCTAAGGGTTGCTTGTGTACATGTCTTAGAAACTATGCTACCTTATGTCCCCCACCTGTGAGGGGAGGGAGGCAACTGTTTATAAAGTATCTCCAGATTTCTTTGAATCATTTTATCCAGTGTTTCAAAAAGGACTACATTTAAAGCTAATCATGAATAAACAGGAACTCTAGAAAAACTTTGATCAGGTTGAAGGTGTGGTGACATAGATGTTTTTATTGAATCTTCATGGCAACTATTATGATTGACAATAGGAACTCAGTATTCTGTGGCATGACAGTATACGATGCCACCTGCCATTACCATTTCCTCAGGCTGAAGTAATATTTTAAAGTTCATGGAGGAGGCAGATGTGAGGGGAAGCAGAGCTGTGGGGAAAAACCCTCTGTGGCACAAAACCTTTGCATCATGGTGGTCTACCCAGTGGTTCTTAAAGTGTGGTTTGGGAAAACCCACTGGTTGGCCACAAGAGACTCTTCCAGATTTTTGTGGGCTTGATCTCTTAGTGTAAGGGATGATGTTTATACTTTGGCATATTCACCACTAGTAGTAATGATAAAAATAATGTACCCCTAATAGCATTTGCTTGTGCCAGATACTTTGTCAAGCACTTTATAGGACATTTTCTCATTTCACGTTCTGGACAGAACCTGAAAGATAGGCCAAGTCCTTATTTTATGTTGAGGAAACTGAGGCTTAGAAAAGTTAAACAGCTGCTTAAGATCACACAGCTAGTGAGTAATGAAGTCTGTGAACAACCTTATACTTTTCTTCCCTTAATACAGTTTTTAAAAAAAAAAATAATACAGATCACTGGTACCACATCAAAATAGAGTTCTTTACTTCTGTTTTTGGATTGTGTTGTATTCTGTCCAGGGTAGACATATGTGTAGGGATTTCTTTCAGTGATTCATGGATCTAACAAATGAGGGATTCACCAGCTTGGCTCTGCCCATATGGCTGGTATGAAACCCTCCTAAGCAGAGTAGGATAGTTACAAGAACTTTTTTCTGAGCCCTTGCAGTCTGTCATGAATTATGTTGGGTGATATCCACGGGCTGTTGCATTCAATTCTTATAACAGGGTGCATATTATTATCCCTGTCTGTAATAGTGGAAAACGGAAACTAAAAGATGTTTTAGAACTTGCCACATAGTCAAGTAGAAGAGACAGAATGAGCTTTCACTGAGGCCTGTCTCGCTCTAGGCTGGGAGTTGTTGGTTGTCCTTTTCAAAGTGGAAAATTCAAGAAGGGAGGGAGAAGGAAGCATATTATTTTATGCTTGCAGAATTTCAAGGTGGTCTTCTCATCTTTCTCCAATTGTGTGAATCCTTAATGTCCTTGACAGTTCGTTGAAAAAAGAGTATGAGTTACGATAAGATTAGTCGGTCTTGTTTTAGTCCAGTTATATGAAAGATAGTGCATTGAAGGACTGTAAGCACATTGCCAAAAGATAGATGACACCCAGAATGTCAAGTGGCTGTATATGTCCCCCCACCTCCCCACTCGCCTGCACACAGCTCCAGAGCCTTTTGTTTTTTCCCTTACACCTACAGGGTTGCCAGGTCACAACACCTTTTTCTTTTTTTTCCTTCTTCCTCTACTGTGACAGCTTGTCTTATGTACTGGCTCCTGTTATCCATCCGCTTTCAGATTTGGTTCTGATGAGCAGAAAAGGAAATGTTCATCTCTGAACTTGTCTTTCTACATGAACCCACCAAAAATGGGCTAACATTGAAGGAAAAGAAGAGAACCTGGCTTAGTATAGCTAACTCCTATTATTCAGGAAACGAGAGCGTGAGAAATGAAGTCAGAGGAGAATAAATACACATCCTTTGCTTGTTGCAAAAGTTCATCTCTCCTGGGTGCTCCTGCCACACATTGAGAGGGATTACAGGGTCCTGAATTGAGAAGAAATTGCTGGAAAACCTAAGACTCACTCCTAAAGGAGGCAGCCATCTACTCCTTTGCTATCTAGAGCTGTAGCTGTGTTGGTATTATTACTTCTGTTGTTCTCAATGGTGGGCTGACTGCTAGATGCTGTGCTACAGTGATTTAACTTAATCCTCAAATTATCCAAACTGAGACTGTTACTCCAAAGCCTGTGCTCTTTTCACTCCATCATGCCCCCAAGTGTCCATCAGCAGAGAGACTGGGATTGTTAGAATAGTCATAGTCCTGATATTCTGAGCTTGGATTTTCTCTTTCCATTTCAGAGTGAGGACAAACTCCTTCATGTAACACACCTTTTCCCTCTCTTATTCATTGCATTAAACCTTTGAAGTGCTCTTCTTGGACAGACCACTGGGAAAATGATGGTGTGTTGTATCGCACCTTTTAATAAACCACATTTTATTCAGGGAAAGTAGGGAACTTTTTTGTGGTTTGCAAACTTGATATTAACATTGTCCTGACCAGAAAATGTCAAACTTGCCCACCCACCCAGTTGTGTTTAGGCTTCTAAAAATAATGTTATTCTGCCATACTCAGACATCTGTTTTCACTCTATTGCCAATTTAAATGCCGCTGTATATTCTGTGTATCATGGCTACTTTCCCAGGATTTTGAAAATTTGCACAGGGTAAGGGGATTTTACAAGTTCTCAAAAACATGCACTGTTCCTCCACAGTAGCCATACCACATGATGGCCAAGCGAAATGGTAGGTAGCCACATAATTAAAGAAGTGCACCTGTGTGTGACCTATTTTCCTGCGACTGACATTAGGATAATGGTGGGATTCCACAGCAAGGCTGAACCCCTTCCTGGAATGGTTAGGGAAGGCACAGGCTTGTTAGCATTAAATATCAGCCTAGATGGAGACAACGATTTTTGGCAATTTGGTGAGGTTTGTTTTTTTGTTTGTTTGTTTTGGTTACAGAGCTCTATTTTTTTTTTTTTTTGAGTTGGAGTCTCACTCTGTCGTCAGACTAGAGTGCAGTGGCCGCTTCCAGCCACCACAGCCTCAACCTGCTGGGCTCTGGCGATCTTCCGCCTCAGCCTTCCAAGTAGCTGGAACTACAGGCGCGCGCTACCACGCCCGGCTAATTTTTGATTTATTGTAGAGATGAGGTCTCACCAAGTTGCCCAGGTGGGTCTTGAACCCGTGGGCTCAGGCAATCCACTCACCTCAGCCTCCCAAAGGCGCGGGATTACCGGCTGAGACACCAAGCCTGGCTGGAGCTCTATGTTTGATCAGTGTTTTCAACAGTTGAGGAAGAACATAACTGCTACCATTTGCTGGCACTGCGATGGGAACTTAAATGTATTTTCATTTGAATCTTACAGTAGTGTCGAGGGAGTAGATATCATTATTCCCGTTTTTACAGAGGAGGAAACTGCCACTTAGACAATGAAAGTCATGGGCCAAACCTGCTGCTTGACCTAGGTACTTTCTTCCACAGTGGGCTGCTTGCCAGTTTAAAGATCTAGTTTTTCTATAGAAAACCTGGCTTATAAGCATGCAGGTAACAGCCGAGGTTGTCAAACATGGGGGTAGTCTTTTAGGCAAGCATAGTCTCTTTCATTACTTTTTAGGAGAAGCTACACTTGTCTTGGGATTCAGGAAACTAAAGACTTTAAAACAGTCCTAAGCGAGAACTTTCTAAAATGACACATCAAGACTTGTTGGGCAAATGTTTTCTTTTAAAAATCAGAAGTAGTCTGGGCTCAGTGACTCGCGCCTGTAATCCCAGCACTTTGAAGAAACTGAGGTGTGAGGATCACATGAGTCCAGGAGTTTGAGACCAACCTGGCAACATAGTGAGAACTTGTCTCCCCAAAAAGTAAAGAATTAGCTGGGCATGATGTTGCGTGCCTGTAGTCCCAGCAACTTGGAAAGCTGAGATGGGAGGATCACCTGAGCCCAGGAGGTAAAGGCTGTGGTGAGCCATGATTGCGACCCCTGCACTCCAGCCTGGGCAATAGAGTAAGACCTCAACTCATATAAATAAAGTAAAAATCAGAAATGTATTTGAAAAATTAGGCTCTTTAAAAGCATTGAGAAGCCAGGCTCGGTGGCTCAGCCTGTAATCCCGTGCCTTTGGGAGGCTGAGGTGAGTGGATTGCCTGAGCCCGCGGGTTCAAGACCCGCCTGGGCAGGCGAGACCTCATCTCTACAATAATCAAAAAATCAGCCGGGCGTAGTAGCGCATGCCTGTAATTCCGGCTACTCGGAAGGCTGAGGCAGAAGGATCGCCGGAGCCCAGCAGGTCGAGGCTGCGGTGGCTGGGAGCGGCCACTGCACTCCAGTCTGGGCGACGGAGTGAGACTCCAACTTAAAAAAAAAAAAAAAAAAAAAAAGCGTTGAGAAGCTAAGCCATTTGGTAACTTCCATTCAGCTTGGAGTGAAAGTTTGCTGTCTAGCAGAGCTTCTGAGAGGTCTGCCAGCTCTCATTTGAGGGTTGGAGATAAGGGGTCCGGCTTAGCCTTTAATGTCAGGTGTTATTCTCTGTCCATACATCTCAAGGGACTGATGCGTACCACGCAGATTGTCGAGCCTGGCCCAAGCTCCCCTCTATAGTCTTCTCTGCTGTGTCTTCCGGGCTTTAGGTCTAGGCAGAGACTGGAACCATGTCACCCAGTTCTAGAAAACATTTTAGATGGGAGAGCATGTAGGAAACTCTTTTTTGGTATGAGGATTCTCTACCTATCTCCCCTTTGTTTTGTTTGTTTGTTTGTTTGTTTGTTTTTGAGTCAAAATCTCACTCTGCCACCCAGGCTGCAGTGCAGTGTCATGCTCACAGCCACCGCAGCCTCGATCTCCTGGGCTCAGGCGATCTTTCCTCCTCAGCTTTCCAAGTAGCTGGAACCACAGGTGCACACCATCACACTCAGCTAATTTTTTTACTTATTGTAAAAATGAGGTCTTGCCAAGTTGCCCAGGCTTGCTCTTGAACCCTTGTGCTCAAGCAGTCCTCTCGTCTCCACCTCCCAAAGTGCTGGGATTACAGGCGTGAGCCACCATACCCGGCTCCCTTCTTTTAAAATTAAGGACAATTTTTTTTCTCCTCAGACTCCCGTGTGATAGTAAACCTACTTTTTCTGGGAATTCATTGTAATCCCCAGAGTAACAAAACTATTTACTGATTCAGCAACATTTTAAAACACTTGTATGTTTTAAACCTAAAATAGTCATATGAATTTTAAAAGGTATACCCGACACATATGTACAACATACTGTCTACTCATCTTTGTAATGCTTTGGGTTAATGTGAAGTCATACATTCTGTGGCAGCTCCATGGGCCCTAGAGGATGTAGTCTGAACCTTGTGACCACTGTCAGGAGTCTGGCTGCGAGTTCCACTTGTCACCAGCGCATCTGCCTCCTAAGTCAGCGCTTTCCTGGAATGCTTGCTGAGGTGGCACAGTCACTAACTAAAGATACTTTGTTTCTCTAAATTGTTCCAAGTATTGAGTTCAACTTAAGAAATGCTTTATATTCTGGACTCCTTTTTTAAAAGTTGCTCATGCAGACAGATCTGTTGTCAGCCTTGATAGAGGCAACACAGGGGGAGTGAGTTCATTTTTGTGGCTTTTTATTTTACCAAGTCACCAGAGCTGATGCCCTGGCCAGGAAGTTCTGACTTGGAGGCAGATGACATCCCCTCCTTCCTCTCCTCCCTAGGGCAACTCCTTGCATCCCCGGGTGTTGGAAATGTGCTGACCTGCCCTTGCTCATGGATGTGTGTGCGAGCTCTTCGAAAGCTGGTGTCATATTCCTAGGGCCCTTGCTAAGCACCAGGGCCATGGATGCTGGGAACATGTATTTCATTTTTAAGTATATATGTATCAGTAGCTCTAGCCCTCCATTTCTTTTTGTGCAAAATGCAGACAATATTTCCAGCTTCAGAGTCATGGTGATTAAATTAGTTACAAAACACATAGCATGATGTTGAGAAAGCATAGTTCCTGGCATGTAGCTTTCAGTACATTTTAACATTTTAGAGTATACAGAAGCACACTGCCTTCAAAATAGGAGGAAATAGTTTGCTAGATATCAGCAGAGCCAGTAATTAAGTGCTTATTATGAATAAAGATGAGACTTACCTCCTTTCTTCAACAAAGCAGGTAATTAAACTTTTAACTACACAGAGATAAGTAGCTACTCAGAGAAAATCTGTCCTGAACTGATGTATTACCAGTTATTGCAGTCTCTATTGTCCCCTGATTTAAAGGGTTAGAAATTCACACTTTGGTTGTCTTAGTAGAGACATTGCATCTTTTGATCCTGAAAAATCTCTCATATCTATCCAGAGATTATAGATCTTCTAGTCCTCCAGGCTGACCTACTTCCTCATTCAACTCGTCCAGTGGTCTTAGGCCATAGTGGTCATTATCTCCTGTAGCACTTAGAATTTTTATTGCCCATTTGGAACTTCCATTTTGCCTGGACTCATTACTGATTGTACATTCTGTGTGCACTGCCTTAAGAGCTAGGACCATCCTTCCGTGTAGGTTTTGAATATGTTAGTAGCAGAAGCACAGGCTCAGAGTCAGGGAACTGGGTGTGATTTCCAGCTGCTCCGATGACTGATTTTGTGGCTGCAGACAAATTAAACTCTGTTTCCTTGTTTGTAAAAGGGAAATAATAAGAACTTCCTTCCAAGGTTATTACGTGGATTATTTAACCAAATAAATTTAGTTTAGAGCATATCCAGTTCCAGATCCTGTGTACCTAAACACTGACGTGGTGCCTCCCTGAATGTTGTATGCCTCCAGTTGATCTTTCTAGCACAGTACCTGGAATATATTAACATCTCAGTAAGTGTTGCATGAATGATGAAAGATCGAGAATCCAGGACTGAAATGTGCCATTTTTACTCTGAAGAAACTTTAGCCTGGTGGGAGTTTAAAAATAATAACAAATAAAATTCCTTATATGTAGTTGGCATGTAGTGGTTGCTCAATATCTTCTCTCAGTGATCCAGTGATCAAAACTATACTTTGTTTGGATATGTTGATTGTCAATATATGTTTAATGATGGTGGCAGTCTTCTGCCAAATATTTCAATTGGCATTAGGGAGCAACCCAATGACTTATTATTTATTTGTTTGCTTTGGGTGCAAATGGCATTTTTTAAACATATTGAATTCTGTCTAGGCCATTTTTTTCAAACCCAACCCAAAACTCATTGGAAATCCTGTGATAGTTGCCAAACGGGTAGGGAAAGTTTGAGAAAAACATCGTTGGGCTAATGTCTTACTTGGAAAAGAGCATGATTCCTATCCACAGACAGTCATGCAAAGCAAGATCGGGGCGTCAGTGGTATGCTGTTTCTGGAAGCAGTGCCAAAGTCTGAAACCCAACAGAAATGTCGATTCACAAAAACTCATCTCTTTCCTCCTTTTCCCTAGACTATAGAATCTAACTGGCGGTGTGGACGACACAACTTGCAGAGGATTCAGTGCCGCTCGGAAAATAGTAAAGGTGTCTACTGTTTACAGTATGATGATGAAAAAATTATCAGTGGCCTACGAGATAATTCTATTAAGGTGAATGACTGAATTTTGTATGTATTATTTTTAGAATCGTGGTTATGTGTTACACACTAGATGTGACAATCTTTTCGTTTACTCCAGATAGTTTTTTTAAATCTCTTCCACTCAATCTTGGCAGCTCTCAGTGTGGTTCTGAAGAGGCAGAGCCAGAGCATTTCTTTGTAACTAATACAGGACACTGAATTGTCTCACTTATTATCCTCCTGTAAGCACATTCACATTCTATATTTTGTATTAGGTGAAAATAAAATATTTCCTAGTATCACAGGGCTCTTGATTACTTGGCTAGATGGTAGTGTTGCTAGTTTGTGAATCTAAGTCATTCTGTCTTACAGTTTCTGAGAAGGACTCTGATGATAATACAGACGAATGATGGAGCATCTGACATTGTTTTCACTCCCTTTTCATTAGTAAATAAATTAGATTGTTTCTCTGTTTAATCTGTTTGATGACTGATCTGACATTTTGTTTTTACATGATTTGTAGCTTATTTCTTCAGTATTTAGAAAACATTAGGGTCTGTTTTTAAACTTTTAAAAATAGTTATAATTTGCATACCGCAAAGCTTACTCTTTTTGTTGTAAAATTCTGCGGGTTTTGACAAACATGTAGAGGTGTATAGCAACAGCAGTCAAGATACAGGACTGATCTTTCACTCCTCCAGACCCCCTTTTCCTGCCCCTTTCCATTTCCTGTACTCTTCTGCCCCTTTCCTATACCTAGCTATTTATCTGCTGAAGGGCAATTATCTTGTTTCCAGTTTCTCACAATTGTATATAAAGCCACAATAAACATGTGCATGTTGGTTTTTAATGGATGCATAAGTTTTTGGTTCATTGGGTAAAAATCTAGGAGTGGGATTGCTGGCTTATATGGTAATTGTATGTTTTACCTGCTAAGAAACTGCCTAGCTGTCTTCCAAAGTACCTATATCGTTTTGCATTCCTGTGAACAGTGTGTGAGAGTTCCTGTTATTCTGCATCCTTGCCAGCCCTTGATATTCTGTTTTTTTGTTTTGTTTTGTTTGTTGTTGTTGTTTGAGTCTCACTCTGTCGCCCAGACTGGAGTGCAGTGGCATGATCACAATGATCATGGCTCATGGCAGTCTCAACCTCCTGGGCTCAGGCAGTCCTTCTGCCTCAGCATCCTGAATAGCTGGGACTACAGGTGTGCACCACCACGCTTGGCTAGTTTTTTCTCATTTTTTGTAGAGATGAGGTTTTGCTATGTTGCTCAGGCTGGTCTTGAACTCCTGTGCTCAAGCAGTTTGCCTGCCTCGACCTCCCAAAGTGCTGGGATTGCAGGTGTGAGCCACTGTGCCTAGCTCTTTTTAAAAAATTTTTATTTTTTAATAAATTAGCCATTCTACTCTGTGTGTAGACATACCTCATTTTGCTTTAAATTCATATTTCCCTAATGACGGGTAATAATGAGTGTTTTTTCATATACTTATTTACCACCTGTATATTCTTTGGTGAAGTTTCCTTTCAGATCTTTTGCCCTCTTTAAAATGAATTATTTTCTTATTATTGAGTTTTTAGAGTTCTTAATATAGTCTAGATACAAGTCCTTTGTTAGATATGTTTTGCAAATATTTTCTCCCATTTTTTTCTTTTGTGGCTCATGCTTTTCATGTTCTAAGAAGTCTTTCACTGAGCTTCTTGAATCTGTAAATTTATCTCTACCTTTCAGAAGTGTTTAGCCATTATTTTTTCAAATATTTTCTTCTGTACCAGTTTCTCCCTCCTTTCTTTCTGAGACTCTAACCACATAAGTATTAGATCTTTTGATATTGATTACTTTCAATCTTTTTTCCTGGATAATTCCTGTTGGTCTGTTTTAAAGTTGAATGAATTTTTCATCTCTCATCTCTACTCTGCTGTTGCCCTCCATCAAGTGAGTTTTTTTATTTCAATACTATATTTTATGGTTTCTAGTCTTCTGCTGAGAATTCTTCTTTTTCATTGACCTCAAGCATGGTTATCTTTACCCATGAAGTATAGTTAGAGTAGCTGCTTTAAAGTCTTCAACTATGTCAGTAACTGGGTAGTCTCTAGCCTAACATCTGTAGATTGTCCAGTACCCTGATAACTGATCATTTTTCTTGGTTTTTATATGCCAAACAGTTTAAAATAGCATTTTGGACATTGTGGATATTACGTTGTGAAGACTATGGATCCTACTAAAAATCCTCTGGAGAATGTTTTCTGAGTGTATTTTTAAGCAGATAGCCTAGTTAAGTTGAGAACATAGGTTCTGTCTTGACTTCATCAGAGGGTTTGGGGAATGGTTTTGATCTCTTTTCCACTTTCCAAAGCCTTTGCCATGCTACTTTGGGACCATCTGGGGCTTGCACTACTCAGAGGTTAGTCTGAGACTCCAGCAGTGGTTAAATATCAGCTCACTTTTATAGCCTCTGATATGCTGATTCAGTCTGTCCTATGCATGCACAGCTCTAGGGTGAGCCCAAGTCATATGTTGTGTGGGCTATTTTTCTCCAGTTATTTCTTCTGGGATTTGCCTAAGTCTCTTCGGCCCATAGGGATACTTTTTGCATTTTCCTCTTGCCAGAAACATGGGGTTTCTCTTGGAATTTTAGTTATCTTTTTCACTGTTTTGCAGTGCATCTTCATGAGTGGGGCCTGTCTTTGGGTCAAAACCATGTGAGAAAAGAGAAAAAAAGGGAGGCTTTCATACATTCTCTGGACCCCACGGATCCCTTTTTACAGCCTTTCTGTTCAGAAAGAGGGAATTCTCTCAGAATTTTAGCTGTCTGTGCTATTTCACTGTGTAGCTTCCTGATTAGGGCTTGCCTTTGAGCCAAAGCCACAATAGAAAGAAAAGAGAAAACAACAAATACAAAGAACTCACCCTGTGCAGATTGTTTCTCCAAATTTTGACTTCTTGCCTTGTCTTATTTTTCAGAGTCCTCAGCTACTTGTTTGTGTATTTTGTCTAGAGTCTTTACTTATAATCAACCAGAAAGAGACATTGTAGGGCTTTCTCCGTCTTGGCCCTGTTTTCTATGTTTTACTTTGGGTGAAATAAAGTTTCTTTGCTTTTTGTTGTACTTATTTATTTATTTTAAAAAATAAAGTAGTGGAATTTTAATAATTCAACTAAGTAGGGCAAAAAGTACTGTGAATTATAGGATATAAAGAAACTGCTTAGTTGGTTTCCTATATGTATGATGTCTGCCAAAAGGTTTTCTGTGGATGTGAATCTAAAGGATGATAAAAGGCATTCTAGGCAAAGAATGATGCCTTCCAAAGATGTTTAGGTAATACTGCATGCTGCATCTCTACCTTGGAAATCCATAGGATACAGTAACACATAAAGGCTCCAAGAAGGCCTACAGTAGAGGCACCTGGTATTTCCCAAGTTCCAAAACTTACATGACCACAGAACTCTATTTTTATGTAATTAATACTTATTGGTAGCCCTAACCTGTGGCCACCAATATACTCTAGAAAGAATGACATATGTTACTATTTAATTTTGGTAGTTTTCCTTTAAGGAATAGATAAGAATGGCTTTAAACAACCTTGTCAAAGCATTATTGACTGTAGGCTTGCAATTCATTTATACTGGATGTGTTTTCTAAATAATTATCTTAATATAGGCACACCTATTTTTAAATTAGGCTTACATTTTTTATAAGAAACAGAATAGCAGAGCAGATGTACACTTTAGAGAGATTATCTAGACCAGTGGTTGGAAGCCTTTTGTACGTGATTCTGTACTTATCCTGATTACTAATCACTTTTAAAATAGCTCAGTTTCTATTAGGTCAGAAATTAAAAGCAAGCTTTGCTATCATAGATACTTAAATGTCTATAGTATTTATAAAATTTTATCTACTAGTGGTAAAATTTAAAGACAATGCAAATTATGATAGTGTTATTTTACAAGTCAAGAAACAGGTCCATAGAGTCAGTTTTTAGCAGTTCAATCTTCTAAAACATAAATTCTCATCTCGCATTAAATATGAACAGGATTGAAGACTTGGGAAACACTAGAAACTTTAAAAGCAAAGAGAGGGTTCAGTATGTAAGAAGTTTGGAAGTTGCCATTCTGAACAAACTGAAAAATCAACAACTCTGCTTAGATTCATAAGAGAAGAATCATAAGAGAAGCTGCTGCTCCCCATGGAGAGATAGCCAAATACAGGTGATTACAACTTTCTGGAGCAGAAACCCACCAGCAGAATCATCTGTGAGAACCAATGCCTGGGTAGGGTAACCTGAACTTTAATTGACAAATTGCTGGAGGCTCAGTGTGGACAAAACAGAAAAACTCCAAGAGGACCCAGTTATCAAGGAGGCCCCCACACTTTTGTTAGTTTTATCTTCAACAACTTTACCAAGTCCTCACAGTGATTATGAGAGAAAATTGCCACCAGCTTCCAGCAGGGAGTGGGAAAAAGAAACCATTTTTATATACATCATAGTATTCTGTTCTTCTAAACAAGGTCTACCCTCAAAGAGACTTTTTTTTTTTTGAGTCGGAGTCTCACTCTGTCACCCAGACTGGAGTGCAGTGGCACGCTTACGGCCGGCCACCACAGCCTTGACCTGCTAGGCTCAGGCGATCCTTCCGCCTTAGCCTTCCAAGTAGCTGGAACTACATTCACGCACTACTACACCTGGCTAATTTTTTTGATTTATTGTAGAGATGAGGTCTCATCAAGTTGCCCGGGCTGTTCTCGAACCTGTGAGCTCAGGTAGTCCTGTCACCTCAGCCTTCCAAAATGCTGGGATTATAGGCATGAGCCACCGCCCTGGCCCAAAAGAGACTATTTAACCAGAGCCTAATTGACTTGGAGGAAGGGAAATACCCAAACCCTCTCTAGCTATTCGATTCCACCTAAAGAGCGAGGTGAAACTAAGAAGCGCTTATGAAGTTCACAGTCTAGAGGAAACAGGCTCACTAAAAGACTGATACCTAATTCTAGGACTATAGATTGCTTCCCTTCTTTCTACATCATACCATAGCATTACCGAAGACCTGTTTATAGCATTTCCTTTTACCAAGTACTTCATGTACGGCTATCAGTAAAAAATTACAGGGCATACTAAAAGGCAAAAAACACAATGTGAAGAGACAGAGTAAGTGTCATAACCAGACTCAGGTATGGTAGGGATGTTGTTATAAAACTAGGAGTTTAGGCCGGGCTCAGTGGCTCAGCCTGTAATCCCAGCACTTTGGGAGGCTGAGGTGAGTGGATTGCCTGAGCACCTTGGCAATACCTCATCTCTACCATAAATAAAAAAAATAATAGCCAGGCATGGAAGCACGTGCCTGTAGTTCCAGCTGCTTGGAGGGCTGAGGCGGAAGGATCGCTGGAGCCCAGCGGATCGACACTGGGGTGACTGTGAGCGTGCCACTGCACTCCAGTCTGGGTGATAGAGTGAGACTCCAACTCAAAAACAAAATGAAACAAAAAGCTAAGAGTTTAAAACAAGATTAATATGCTGATGGCTCTTGTGGATAAAGTAGACAGCATGCAAAAACAGATGGACGATGAAAACAGAGTGGTAGAAATTCTAAGAAAGAACCCAAAAGAAGTACAGGAGATAAAAACCACTGTAATGGCAGTGAGGAATACCTTTGATGGACTCATTAGTAGACTGGACACCTGACTGAGGAAAAAAATCCTTGAGATTGAGGGTAGCTCAACAGAAGTCTCCAAAACTGAGAAGCAAATAGAAAGAAGGCTGGGGGAAAAAAAACCCTCACAATATCTAAGAACTGTGGGTCACCCACAAATGGTGTAACATACATATAATGGGAATACCAGAAGAATGAGAGAAGAATAGAAGAATTACGTGAAACAGTAATGACTGAGAATCTCCCTAAATTAATGTTAGATACCAAGTGATAGATCTAAAAGTTCAGAGAACATCAGTCAGGATAAGTGCAGTAAAATAAAACAAGACCTAGCATATTGTATTCAAACTACAGAAAATCAAAGGTAAAGTCCTGAAAGAAGTCAGAGGAAAAAAAAACACTGAGAGAGGATAAAAAATAAGTATTACATCTTCTCCTCAGAAGCCATGCAAGCATGAGAGAGTGGACTGAAATATTTGAAGTTTTAGGAAAAAAAATCACCAACCTAGAGTTCTGTATACTGCAAAGTTATCCTTCAAAAGTGAAGGAAGTAAAATAACAGCAATGAAGCAAGCAATGGGGGGAGGAGTTAGAATTATTTCTGGTATTATCAGATACACCTGTGATAACAATAACAGTATACTATTATTTGGAAATGTACTTGGATTAGATGTAAATGTAATTGCACACTCTAGGGCAGCCTCTTTAAAAAAAAATGTAACTGTTGTGCTAAGAAAGGAGAGAAAATAGAATCATTTGCAATACTTAATTAAAACCAGAAAAGGCAGAAATGGAGTGGTAGACAACAATAGGCACAAAGAACAAGGGCAATAATTAAGAAACAATAACAAATATGGTAGATACGAATCCAACTTTATTTATAATCACTTAGAATGTCAGTGGTCTACGTGTACCAATAAAAAGACAGATTGTCAGAGTGGATCAGAAAACAAGACCCATGTATATGTTGTTTATAAGAAACTCACTTTGAATGTAAAGGCACATATAGATTATGTAAGTGAATGGAGAAAGATATACCATGCTAACACTTAATGAAAAGAGAGCAGAAGTTAGGTATATTAATTTCAACCAGAGTAGACTTCGGAGCAAGGAGAGTTATCAGAACGAATGAGGGATATTACATAATGGCAAAGGGGTCTGTTCTTTAACACAAAACAATCCTTTGTATGTACCTAACACCAAAGTGTCAAAATATGTGGTGTACAAATTGATAGAACTTCAATAAATGAATTTATTTTTGTAGTTGGAGACTTCAGCACTCTCTTGTCAGATCCACCACGCAGAAAGTCAGTAAGGACATAATTGAACTCAACAACACCATTAACCAACTGAGTATAATGTAGATTACTTTTTAGGGTAGACTATAGATTACTTCATTTAATGTTAGCAGAATATACATTTTACTCAAGCTCACATGGAACATTCACCACATTTTGGGCTGTGAAACACACCTTAATAAACTTAAAAGAGTAGAAATTGTACAGCATATGCTCTTAGACCACAGTGGAATTAAACTAGAAATCAATAATAGTAACATAGCTGGGAAAATTCCTAAATACTTTTAGATTAAGTAACACAACTCTAAATAACATATGGGTCAAAGGAGAAATCTCTAGAGAAATTTTTAAAACTATTTTGAGCTAAATGAAAATGAAAACGCAACATGCCAAAATCTGTGGGATGTAGTGAAAGCTTGGAGGGAATTGTATAGCATTGAGTACATATATTAGAAAAGAAAAAAGATCTGAAATCAGCCACCTAAGCTTCTGTTTTAGGAAACAAGAAAAAGAAGAGCAAATTAAATCCAAAGTAAGCAGAAGAAAGTAAATAATGAAACTTAGAGCAGAGGTCAATGAAACTGAAAATAGGAAGTCAACAAAGAAAATTAGCAAAACCAAAAGATGTGTCTTTGAAAAGATCAGTACCACGCCTCGGGAGGCTGAGGCGAGTGGATTGCCTGAGCCCGTGGGTTCGAGACCCGCCTGGGCAACTTGGCGAGACCTCATCTCTACAATAAATCAAAAAATTAGCTGGGCGTTGTAGCGCGCGCCTGTAGTTCCAGCTACTTGGAAGGCTGAGGCTGGAAGGATCACCGGAGCCCAGTGGGTCAAGGTTGCAGTGGCCGGGAGCGGCCACTGCACTCCAGTCTGGGTGACAGAGTGAGACTCCAACTGAAAAAAAAAAAAAAAAAGATCAGTAAAACTGATAAGCCCCTCATTCTGCTGACTTAGGGGAAAAAAAGAGACTCAAGTTCATAATATCCTAATGAAATGAGAGAGGAGAGGAAACATCACTACAGATCCCATGAACGTTAATAAAAAGGAATATAGTGAACAACTCTGTTCCCACATATTTGATAATTTAGATGAAATGAATCAATTTCCTGAAAGACACAATCTGCTAAAAGTCACACAAGAACAAATAGACAATCTGAATAGGCCTTTATCTATTAAAGAAATTGAACCAATAATGAATTACCTTCCAAAACAGAAAACACCAGGCACAGGTGGGTTTGCTGTTGAATTCTACCAAACATTTGAGTAAGAAGTTATACCAATTCTCTACAATTGTTTCAAGAATATAGAAGCAGAGGGAATACTTCCTAACTCATTCTATGAGGCCAGCATTAACTTAGTACCAAAACCAGACAAAGATATTACAAGACAAAAAAACTCCAGATGAATATCTCTCATGATCATGGACACAAAAATCTTCAACAAAATATTAGCAAACCCAGTCTAATAATGTATAAAAAGAATTACTCAACACAACCAAGTGGTATTTATTCCAGGTATGCAAGTCTTTTTTAATGCTTGAAAGTCAATTAATATGATTCATCATATCAACAGACTAAAGAAGAAAATCACATTATCATCTCAATAGATGCAGAAAAAGCATTTGACAAAATCTAGTACTCATTCATGATTAAACAAACTCATAGTAAACTATGAATAGAGAACTTCTCCAACGTGACAAAGAGTGTCTACAAAAAGTCTATGGCTAACATCATTCTTAATGGTGAGAAACTTGAAGCTTTACCACTGAAGTCAGGAATAAGCCAAGGATGTCCTCTCTCACCACTCCTTTTCAACATCATACTGGAAGTCCTAGCTAATGCATTAAGACGAGGGGGAAATAAAAGGTATATGGATTGCGAAGGAATAAAACTGTCTTTGCTTATGGATAACATAGCTGTCTGTAGAAAAACTGATAGTATCAACAAAAATACTCCTAGAACTAACAAGTGATTATAGCAAGATTGCAGGATACAAGGTTGATATACATAAGTCAGTTGCTTGCCTATGTACCAGCAATGAATTATATTTAGGTATAAATCTAACAAAATGTATACAAGATCTATGTGAGGAAAACTATAAAACTCTGATAAAAAATCAAATAACAATAAATGGAGAGATATTTTGTACTCATGAGTAGAAAGACTATTGTGTCGGTGTCAGTTCTTCCCAGATTGGTCTATAGATTCTACACAATTCCTGTCAAAAGTTCCAGTGTGTTATTTTGTGCTTATCAACAACCTGACTAACATTTATATGGAGGGGCAAAAGCCAGCACGATGTTGGAGGAGAACAAGTCAGAGGATGAACACTACTCTCCTTCAAGAATTGCTATAAAACTACACTAATCAAGACAGCCTGTTTCTGGCAGAAGAATGGACATCTGACCAATGGAACAGAATAGAGAGCCCAGAAATAGACCTACATACATATAGTCAACTGATCTTTGACTAAGGAGCAAAGGCAATGCAGTGGAGGAAAGATACGCTCTTCAACAAATGGTACTGGAACAACTAGACATCAGTGTGTCCCTCCACAGAATCTAGACATAGAGCCTATACAGTTCACAAAAAGCAACTCAAAATGATCACAGACATACATTTAAAACACAAAACTCCTAGAATACAATGTAGGAGAAAATCTAGATGATCTTTAGTTTGTTAGTCACTTTTTAGGTAGAAAACCAAGGGCACAATTCATGAAAGAAAGAATTGATAAACTGGGCTTTATTAAAATTAAAAGCTTGTGCTCTGTGAGAGACATTGTGAAGAGATTGAAAAAATAGGTCACATACTAGGAGAAAATACATGCAAAATACATATCTGATGAAAGATTTATCCAAAATGTGCAAAGAACTCTTAAATCCCAACAATAAGAAAATAAGCAACTGACTAAAAAATGGGGCAAAGACCTTAACAGACACCTCACCAAGATACACAGTTGGCAAACAAGCCTGTGAAAAGGTGCTCCATGTCATAACTGATCAGGAAAATGCAAATTAAAGCAATAACGAGATGCTACTAAATGACTGTGAGCATGACCAGATTCCAGAACACCGACAACACCAAAAACTGGCGAGGATGTGGAGCAACAGGAACTCTCATTCACGGCTGGGAAAAATGCAAAATGATATACTTTGGAAGGCAGTTTGGCAGTTCTTGCAAAACTGAACATACTCTTAGCAGATGATTCATCAGTAGTACTGCTTAGTATTTACTCACGGAATTGAAAACTTATGTCCATACCAGAAACCTTCACGTCGATATTTATAGCAGCTTTATTTGTAATTACCAAAACTTGGAAGCAACCAAAGTGTCCTTCAGTAGATGAATAGATAAATAAACCTTGGTACATCCAGGCAATGAAATAGCTTTTAGTGCAAAAATATATCTAGCCATGAAGAGATAGGGAAGAGCCTTAAATGCATAAGTGAAAAAGGCTACACACCGTATGATTCCAACTCTGTGGCATTCTGGAAAAGGCAAATCCATGGAAGCAGTAAAAGAAGAAAGAAAAAGAGCACTCAGTATAAAAACAACTATTAATAACATTTTACTTCCTTTTTTTCTTTTTTCCTTTAAATATACATACTCGTGTCACTTTATAGACAATTTTTTATTCTGGTATTTAAAAATGCTGAACTCTTCACAATTTTTGAGATTTTTCTGAAATGTTGGACATTTCATTTTCCATTTTTTATTTTATAAACATTTTTAAAAGGTCTTAATAGATGTCACATTGTTTTCTAGATAGTGAGCCAACTCTTTTCACAGATTTTATTTTTTTAAAATCCCCGTTATAAGGCTGTTAATAAGCATAATGAGTACAGTAGCTAAAGGTACAAATTAACAAGTAGCACATCTTTTCTGGTAATCAGTCGATATTACCCCATTCCTACTTGTTGCTTCCCACCTGTTTGATATTTAATTTTTCTTATTTGTTATAACACATGTGTTTTATGATTTGGAACACAGAGGGGGATGGTGAAATTCATCAGAATGTGATCTAATAAATCATTGTTTGTGATCTTTTCTGGATAGATTTGGGATAAAACCAGCCTAGAATGTTTGAAAGTGTTAACAGGGCACACAGGCTCTGTCCTCTGTCTCCAGTATGATGAACGTGTCATTGTTACTGGCTCTTCAGATTCTACAGTGAGGTGAGTGATCCGGCTTCCTTGGTCTGAACTTGTGAGTCTTCCATGAGGAGACTGAGACCCACACCCTCCTCTGGGATAGGTATTCATACTTCGTATCCATTTCTGTGTGCTGTATTTCAGACTCCTTTTGATGTAGACATGTTTAAGCCTGTGAGGCAAGAAAGCTAATTTTTGTTAAGTGTATCCCATTGCCGTGTACTAGAGGTGAACAAATACTTTTCTGTGAGAGCACATTGCCTCATATGAGGCTGGCTTTCCCCTCTGGGAAGCTGTGGTCCAGAGCAGCAGGGAGGAAGGCAGCTGTCCCGGGGTTTGGTGAGGCAACCTATAAAAATTTAGGGAGGCAGAAGCAGTTTGCAGACTCTTGAGGGACACAGGCAAGGAGACAGCATATTAGATATTTCATACAATGTTATCCTGTTGAGTTCTCACGTCAGCCTTTCTGAGTAGGTAGATGTTACCTTCATTTTTATAGTTGTATTAGGAAACCCAGACAAGACAGGCTAATTTCCTCAGAGTCATGTAGTTAGTACATTTTGAACCTTGAGTTGATGTCGGTCATGACCTTGTGTGCATCCTTTCCAGTACAGTGGAAACACGGATGTCCAGTCTTCACCTCAGGGGTAGAGTGCTAAGATGGAAATGGCAGTGCTCCACAGTTGAAGGGAGGCAGTGACTGCTAGATGGAGTTGAAAGAGTAAAAAGGGAGCGTTATTGATAGCTCTGTCTCTACCTCTGGGCATTTCCCCTTCCCCCAACTTTGTCCATAAAGGAGGTGGGTGTGGTCATTGATGAGTCATCATGACTTAGAGTCTCCAGTTTGCAGTGGACAAATAATGGACTCAGACCGGTGTCTGCTCCCTTAGGAGACTGGGGTTACAGAAAAGCTATGACTTGGAAGGGCTGTCTCTAAAACCTGGATCTTAAGTGTGAAGCAACTGGGAGACCTGGCTTTGTCCATAAAGCAGCTAGTAAAGGAGTAGCTGTGGTGACTGATGATATGTCAATACTTAAAATCTTTGTGGTGGGTAAATAATAATAAAATCTTTGTGGTGGCTGTCAGAGGTCAACAGGAACTGTAAGCTTAGACCTGTCCTCGATTCATCGGCCACCAAGCCCTTTCTCCTGCCACCTCAGACTCCCTGCAAAGCCCACTTCCTTGAGGAATCAAATTTTGCCTGCAGATGCCATTTCTGAATACCTGACTGTTAAGTACACCTAAACCTGCACAGAGCCAGAATTAGCCACCTTTTCTGAAGCCATCTCAGCCCTTCTCAGCAAATACATTGCTTCTGGGGACTCCTTTGAATCATGTCCTTAGGTTCATTCAGAATGGACCCCATTTTATTCCATTTGCGTGCTATGGGTAATTTATGTGTCATGTTCTTCTGTCTCGTAGAGTCTGGGATGTGAACACGGGTGAAGTGCTAAACACACTGATCCACCACAATGAGGCTGTGCTGCACTTACGCTTCAGCAATGGACTCATGGTGACCTGTTCTAAGGACCGCTCCATTGCTGTGTGGGACATGGCTTCTGCCACCGATATCACTTTACGCCGTGTCCTGGTTGGCCACCGTGCTGCTGTGAACGTAGTAGACTTTGATGATAAGTACATCGTGTCTGCCTCTGGCGACAGGACCATCAAAGTAAGTGTGTTTGCAGTCATAACCCTGCCTGCTCGTGTCCCTTTTAGAACAGAGAGAAAGCAGAAGCGGCTTATACCAACCTGCTACCTGGCGAGCTCTTTGTTCTCTTCCATTTGTGTTGATGAACCCTTGGGGCCACCCCACTCTACGTGCCTCGAAAGTTGTAGGCAAGGTAGGAGGAAATCACGGGTCCAGAAGAGATAGCAGTCCTCTGATTCATGAAATGATATTCTTGACCATCCTTTTAAAGGAGAGAGAGCTAACCTATGGAGCATATACTGTGTGCTAGGAGCTTTGCATTACCATCTCAGTTAACCTTTGCAACACTCTTTTAAGGTAGGTATTGCCCCCATTTTACAGATGTGACTCAGGGAGTGAAGAATTGTGTAGGTGATCACACAACTAGTCACTGTCAGGGCAAGGATTTGATTTATTCATCTGACTTTGAGAGCTTGCCATGTCATAGGCCCTGGTCTGGAAGCTGGAGCTAGGATGATGAATAAGACAGGACCTTCCCTTCAAGAAGCTTGGCATGTGGTGGACTAGAGGCAGACATATGACAGGCGGCTGTAGTCTAGGGAGAGCCACAGGATATGGCAAATGTAGTTCTGATTCCAATATCCATGCTGACTTTATTGAATTTTAGTTTTCTTATATTTTTATAAGAAAAGGCACTGAACTGTAATTTCTATTCCCCTAAGATTCAGAATTTTAAAGAGTACAGTTCAGTGGCCTTTATTGCATTGACATGTTGTAAGACATCACTGCTGTCCAGTTCCAGAATGTTTGCATCACCCTCTCAGAAACCTCATACCCATTAACAGTCAGCACCGCTTTCTCCTGTCTGTTTCTGGTGATCATTAATCTACCTTCTCTCTCTATGGATTTGCCTTTCTAAACATTTCATTTAAATGGAATCATACAATATGTGGCCTTTTGTGTCTGCTTCTTCTACTTATCATAATGTTTTCATGGCTCATCTATGTTCACTGGGCATATAGCAGTACTTCACTTCTTCTGTTGACTGAACAGAATTCCACTGTGTGAATGTACCACATTTTGTTTACCATTTATTAGTTGATGGACATTTTGGTTGTTTCCTCCCTTTTTTTGGGGGGGGGTTATTATGAATGATGCTCCTGTAATTATTTGTGTGCAAGTTTTAGTGTGTACTTTCAATTTTCATGGGATGGTAACTGTGTTTAGCATCTTAAGGAATGACTAAACTGTTTTCCAAAGAGGCTATACCATTTTACAGTCCTGCCAACAGTGTATGAGGGTTTGAACTTGCTAGAGAACCTTTTTCATATGAGCAGCACCAGACAGCATTCTGGTATTTCGCTCCACAACTCATGGAGTCTGTAGCATCAGACTTTAGATTGGGCAGTTGGGAAGTTGAACAGCTGGGATTTGTATGCGATTGCTTACTCCTACAGTCACACCAGTCAATACAAGACCAGTGCCTGGAAGTTAGGAGGGTTTGGGCTTTATGACCGAACAGCTGTCTCATAATACTGTCATGGAGGGTCCTTCCATTTCCTTGTTAACACTTGTTATTGTCTGTCTTTTTTATTATGGCTGTCCTGGGGAGTGTGCAGTGGCATCTCTGTGGTTAGCCTTGCCTTCTCTGGTAACTAATGGTGGCTGAACATCTTTTTGTATACTTATTGGCCATTTGTATATGTTCTTTGGAGAAGTGTCTATTTAAATCATTTGCCCATTTAAAAAATTGGTAATTTGTCTTTTTATTGTTGAGTTGTGAGTTCTTTATGTATTCTGGATACAAGTCCCTTATCAGATATATGATTTGAAAATATTGTTTTCCCTTTCTGTGGGTTGTCTTTTACTTTTTTGATAGTATCCTTTGAAACACAAATGATGAATTTTGATGACATCCAATTGACCAATTTTCTTTCTATTGTGGCTAATGCTTTTGTTGGGATATCTAAGAAACTGTTGATCAAATCCAAGGTCACAAAGATTTACTCCTGTGCTTTCTTCTAAGAGTTGTATAGTTTTAGCTCGTACATGTAAGTCTTTGATCCATTTTGAGTTAATCTTTTGTATAAGGTATGAGGTAGGGATCCAGTGCCATTGTTTTGCATGTGGATATCTATTTATCCCATTCAGCTGCAAATGCAGTTGGTACAATAATTCAGGGTACTGTGTATCTCCTTATTTATCTTATAATATGTTAAGGTGTTTATGAATGTCTAAGTCTTCCAGATGATTTCACCAAAGAAGGGATTATTTATTCCACATACATAATATTAGGAGTAATGTGTCAAGACAAATGGAGTTGTTCAAGAAAATGTCCTGGAAAAGAGAATGATATGAAAGGTGAAGCTTTTTTACATCAGTTACATTAGGTTTGACATGTCAGCTGGTGTAAAAACATAACATCTGGCCCAGACTCTTTCCTCCGGGCACATGAACATTGAATCATCTGGGAGATGTTCTCTTTGTAAAGATCTCAGAATTTGCAGGCTTCACTACTTTCCTCTGTTTCCTGCTAGTTTCACCACTCAGCAGCCAAGGAAAGTTATACTGTCCAATATGTCCCCCGCCTCCCAGTTTTCAGGTAGAATAGACTGTGTTTTATAATAAATCACATATTTGGGTCATTCTCAGAAGGTTTCTCTTTTTTTTTAAAGGCATATTGTGAGAAGACTTTTCTGCATTCATGATGTCGCTAATTTGTTATGCAGGTCTGGAGCACGAGTACCTGTGAGTTTGTTCGTACTCTCAATGGGCACAAGCGAGGCATTGCCTGTCTCCAGTACAGGGATCGGCTGGTTGTTAGTGGATCATCAGATAATACCATTAGGTGGGTAGAAGCTGGTGTGCTGACAGAACAGGCTTATTCTCACCGCAGTATTGATTCATCTCCCAGTTCTGATGCTGGAATGACTCAGAGTAAATGGGACGCGTCAGATCAGAAAGCTGTAGGTAACTTTTTCAAATCTCTCAGGCTCTACCCACTCAAGTGGGAAAGCTGTGTATGCCCTGGGCGTTCTTCCAGGATCCCCCCAGTACACAAAATCTTATCACCTCAGCTCCACCTGGATCACTTAATCCCAGAGCACTCAGAGCAGATGAGAGTGCTCCAGCACAGCTTGCTCTGATCTTCCTTCCCTGTGAGCCCCTACCTTCCTCCCTGGCAGAAAGGAGTGCACTTTATTTCTCGCTCCCAAGACTACATTACAAAATCATTCACACCTGCTGGGTCATTTGTTTTACCTCCCTTTTCTCTTCCCAGCATTCAGTCTCCTTGCTTTCTAATATATCTGACTAGCCTTGGGCATTTTATATCTTATTTAGAACATCCTTGGCCAGGCACAGTGGCTCACACCTGTAATCCAGACCTTTAGGAGGCTGAGGCAAGAGGAGTTCTTGACGCTAGACTGGAAACCACAATGAGACCCTATCTCAACAAAAACTAAAAAAAAATTAGCTGGGCACAGTGGTGCTTACCTGTAGTCCCAGCTACCTGTGAGACTGAGATGGGAAGATCACTGGAGCCCAGAAGATCGAGGCTGCAGTGGACTATAGATTATACCACTGTACTCTAACCTGGGTGACAGAGTAAGACACTGTCTAGGGAAGAAAAAAAAATCCCCTTAAATATCTATTTAATTATCCCAAGTCATTTTTTCACTATCTCAACACAAGCTGTTAGCTGTACTTAAGTGACTGTAACTTAACTTCGGTGTTTATAACCAAATAGCCTAATGTTTGGTTAAAATAAAGATTGGGCTCAAGTTGATTTTTTAAAAAGGTAAGCAAAAAAGCTATAACTACTGTTATATTTTCTTCATCATTTTAGGCTTTACGATATCATGAAAGTTAGTTTAGAGCTTACATCTTGGTTCTTTTGTATTCATCATGCTATGGTCCTGCTTAATATTTCATCAATAAACCGTTATTAACTCGGAATCTCTGAGGATTTGCAACATAGTAATGTGTATTACTCTGCAGTTTATAGATAAACGAACCCACTTTGGAATCAGTGGCAGTGCTTAATGGCTCTGATCACAGATGAGAGAAACTCTCATCACTGATACTAAGAAGGTTTACTGAGGGCAGTTTTGTAAAATGTTCATTGGATGTGTAATAGGAGTTACTGGTGGAGGGGCAGGAAAAAGTCATTATAGAATTAGTTTCCTTACTTTGTTTTTTACATGCTAGTTAGCGTGATTTATTTTTGCAAATAACATGGAATAATCTATTATAATAGGAAAAAAGCAAAAAAATAATCTCTAACTCCAGAATTGTTATTTAATTCATGTATGAAGAAAAAGGCTTGGTGTAGCCAGCGGGAAAACACTGCAAATACCTAGCAAGTCTCCACTCTGACTTTGTAAACCAGCCAACCATAGTATGCACACTGCTTTTTATGCAGTAGATAGCAAGGAAGAAGTGTCCTTAAGCCTCATCAGGAGAAAGAGACTACCATACTGGTCCCTTAGTTCCAACCTCAGTGGGTCTCAGGGACTCCACTGGGCTAGAAGTGCCTGGGGCAGAAGCGTGACCCCTGACTGTGTGCACCATCTCTTGCCTCCCCCACCCCACACTGCCTTTTCTCCTTTCCTGCCTGCAATCCCTGCCTCCCCAGAAAAGTCCTTCCTAGGCCATTTGACTATGAAGTTTCATGAACTCAGACATCCAGAGAATGCCTACAAACTAAATAGAACTGAAATTTCTTGTTTATTGATTTTATTTAAATAGTGATATGTGTACATGATTAAAAATGGTTTCAAACTGTAGAAAAGGAAATACCATGAAAAGTAAAACTTCCTCCTAAGATAGTGCCTAGAAATACCCAAACGGTATGAATGTACACATATCGCTTTATGTGTGTAGTGTGGACTGGGAGCAAGATAGAAATAGAGGACTCAAGGATAGTGAAAAGTCATATCTGTGTGGAGCAGATATAAAGAACTTGAAGATCATGTGGATCCTGCATGGGAATTTGTTTCACAGAGTGCTGTTTCTCACTCCAGGCTCTGGGATATTGAGTGTGGCGCCTGTTTAAGAGTCCTAGAGGGGCATGAAGAATTGGTCCGATGCATCCGGTTTGATAACAAGAGGATTGTCAGTGGGGCCTATGATGGGTAGGTATTCTAGATTTTCAAATGACAATTCACTCTGTCAAGAAGAAAGGCTGTATGTTAAGCGATCCTGGATGTGCCAGGTCCTGTGCTAGTGCTTTCTGTGTAGTGGTGGATGGCAGGTATTATATATACTAGCTGATCAGCTGAGAATACTCAGGCCCAGAAAGATAAACAAAATTTTGCCCCAAATCACAAGTAGCAGAGCCACTGTGGTTCCTCAACGTCTGCCTTTCACTGTCATAAACTCTGGGAGTAGCTTAGGCTGTGGGGAAATTCACTGCTTTGCCTTCGCCCTACACTAAGCCAGGCTCTGTGTGTGTTATCAACAATAAGCTTTTCTCCTTTGGTAAATTGAGAAATCTCCTTTCTCCATGGTTTTTAAGTGAGCAAATGGCAACTGTAAACCTTTCAAGATGACCCTGTATATACTTCCCAAATGGTTACTTGCCCTTCTGTACTCACATTCCTACCTTTCAGCGTTTGTTTGATTTGGAGAAAGGTATCCTTGGAATTCACACGGAGCACTAGCTTCTGACAGCAGCACCTACTCAGCCCTAGAGAACCCCTGATTACTGAGTTTGGTGACATAGATTATCATGGCAGGATTTGAATCTAGATAACCTGAAGTTGTTTTCTTGTCTCCTTTAGAATAGTATTTCTTTAAAATTTCAGTAATGCTGAGAATGTGTATGTTTTTATTTTTTTCAAAATCAAGTGTAATTGGTTCAAGCAACTTGTGACATTAGCGTGTTCCCCGTGAGCTTTTATGATAGGCAGCTCAAGTCCATTCTTTTTTGTCAAGGAAATGTTTGGCAACATAGAAAGTGTTAACTTTTCTACTAATCACAATCTCATTTTTCTTTCTAGGAAAATTAAAGTTTGGGACTTGCAAGCTGCTCTGGACCCTCGAGCCCCTGCGAGCACTTTGTGTTTACGAACATTGGTGGTATGTGATCTCTGGAAATGGGATTGGGTTCCCTGTGCTGGAGGGTGACTGCCTGCAGAGAGCCCTGTCCAGGTGTACCACAAGGAAGTTTGTGTATTATCAGAGAAATTCACTTCTAACTTTGCTTAGCCAAAATTGGAGCGTATTTGGCATTGACTTTACTGGGAGCTCTTTCCTATGGGGAGTAATCCTACATGAATGCAGGCTGCTTCTTTGCAGGTGGACTGTTTTCTTGTAGAGCATGTGTATTTCCTCCCAAGAGGTGTGGTGGCATTCTTCATATGGCTATCTATGATTGTGTTATATTTTTATAACACTGCACATTTTTATACTATTAAGGTGGAATTTCTCCTTAATCTGTATTCTGTGGTTTATTATTTTGGCATATAGGAAGACTTTATTTTTATATGTTAATCTTGGTTTAGCAACATTAAAATGAGGTCTGCATTGGAGTTCTGCATATTGTGTGGGCTTTCCTATTGACAGGTAAGGAATGTGGTTCTGTTTTTAAAAACTGTTTTCCAAACTCATAATTTTTAATAGTCCAATTCGATCTGTTGTATTTTTGAGGAGTCATTTGAATATATTGACATTTTTCTTATTTTCAGTAGTTTTACCTTTTATGTCTATTTCTTCATTTCTTGCATTGACTAGAATGTACAGAACTGTAGTTAGGGCCATTTTTGTTTTCCTCTTGACTTTAGTGGGAATGCTTCTATGTATCCCCACAAATTTTGATGTTGGCTATGTTTCGAGATAGATATTCTTGGCCATGTTTTGAAAAATTAGCCGTCTGATTCTAGGTTTTACAGTGTATTTTGGTAGTTCGCCAGTAAGGGGTAGTAAATATTGTTGTTTACCCTTTCAAGGCCCTTTGTAAGATAATATTTTTGATATATTAATGGGCCATGATCTAGGATACAGTGTTTAATAAAAGAAAGGCTTAGAAGAAAAGGAAGTGTATTTGTTCTTGGGGTGAAAGACAAAACTCAGTAAACTCTGCAAAATTATTTAGGAGGCCTATGTAAGCAGCTGCATGTTCGGTTAGTGCTAAATTTCTCATTGTGAAATAGGAGGGATTACAAAGGTCTCATTTTGTTCATGGAGTTGTTTTACTTCACAGGAACATTCTGGACGTGTGTTTCGGCTACAGTTTGATGAGTTTCAAATCATCAGTAGCTCCCATGATGACACTATTTTGATTTGGGATTTCTTAAATGTGCCTCCCAGTGCCCAGAATGAGACCCGTTCTCCCTCCAGAACATACACATACATCTCCAGATAACAGTCTGCACTTTCACCCGCTTCAGGTGAGTCCTCCCCTCCTCTTCCAGTTGGCTGATTGCACTCGCCTTCCCTTTGGGCAGATTTTGTGATTTGTGTTCCTTGATGATGTGAACCTAGGTCTCCCTTATATGTGTCAACTTGTGCAGAATTCTGGTATAAGGACAGATCTTTGTAGTCACATTAAAATGAGGTCTGCATTGGAGTTCTGTATATTGTGTGGGCTTTCCTATTGACAGGTAAGGAATGTGGTTCTCTTTTTAAAAACTGTTTTCCTAAATGGCTTTCCAGGTCATAGCAATTTAATACCAGCAAAGTCCTTTGTATTTTATTTTGGGATGCAAGGCTCTCCTTTTTCTCTTTCTTTCCTCTCATTTCTATCTTTTATTTTTTTAAAAATTACCATCAATAAAGCATTCAATCCCCCTCCTCCCCACCGCCGTAACTCACCTACCATCACCATTCCTTCCAAGATGAATCAGAGAAGCTCTCTATGTTGAGAGAGTCCCTAAACCCATTCTATGTCCCTGAAATACAAGTACCCTGAGAAGCCAAGTTCTTTGCTTGGGTTGCAGAAAGACTTAGAGCCATTGTAACTATTGGTGACAGAATGTTTTGATGACCAAGGGTGTCCTGTCTGGAAGGTGAAGAGATCTTATTTAGCTGCTGCTAGGAATTCATGACCATCCAAAACAGAATTGACAACTCTGAGCATTTTGCTGTGGGCCAGTGAATTCTATGCATGTTAAACTTTGTCGGTTGGTTAAATACATTTATATGTATTCATACTACTAAGTATGTAAAGATTATTGTGATTAATAAAATTCTTATTTATTTAAAAGCATTACTTAACTCTTTTTTTTTTTGAGTTGGAGTCTCACTCTGTCGCCCATTACTTAACTCTTAGTGGCTTTTTATCATTATATATTTTCCTACTTATTGAATTTTAAAAGTATAAAGTTCACATGCAGAATTGTGAACTTTTCTGATGGAAAGAGTTAGAACTCCTGGTACCTAGTCTTCAAGTTACCATCTTTTAAAGTAATCATTCATCAGAATTCTAAGGTTCAATAAGTAGATCTTCAGGAAGTTTGTCTTGCCCAGGAGTTCAACAAATGTAGCCAGGAACCCAAATTGACCCACTGACTGATTTTTTTTTCCCCCTATCACCATAGGCTAAGAATAGTTTTTACATTTTTAATGCTTGACAAAAAAGTTAAAAGAAGAATGATTTTTTTTCATGATATGCAAAAATTGCATGAAATTAAAATTCCATTGTCAATAAATAAAGTTTTATTCTTTTGTTATTTCATTCATTTATGTATTCCCTGTGGCTGTTTTCCTGCCTCACTGGCAGACTTGAGTGGTTGTAATGGGGACTTTATGCTGCCTATGGAAGGATTCTGGGACCCCATGCAGACCCCGAAGAACTGGTTGGGGTTGGTGGTGACTACCCTGGAGGTGGGACATGATTAGGAGTGACCTGAAGCCCCTTAGCTGTTTGCAATTCCTGCTATCTAGTATGTGCAGACTGTTTCTGCAATCATAACCTTCTCGTTTCCTGCTTTCTCTCTGGATAGATTCTTCGTATGCAGAATTGTTATGTGTATTGATTGAATGGAGTCTTAAAATCAACTTTCTAGGAGATTGCAGATGAAGAAGGCAAGGATGTTTTGAGTGATTACTCCTCCCCTGCCAGCCTCCCCTCCCCTCTCCCAAAGTCTAAGAAAGTGTAGGGAAGGTGGAGTGGTTCCTGGTGACAGCAGCTTCCCAGTCTATCCTTTTTCTCTTTACCTGCTCTCTGTTCTGCTGCTAGCTGGGCTCATCTTAGCTTTGGCTCTGCCAACCTTCTGCCCTCCTGGCACCCTGCTGTCTTCAGGACTGAGCCTGAACTACCTGGATTTGCCAATGGGAGCTTTAACATCCAGCTGCTGCCTTCTTTCTTCTCCAGCTACCCCTCTTGCCCCCTACCCTAACCTCCTGTTACTCCCTCCCCCAAATCCATTGCTCTAGCCAGTCTGAGTTCTGCTTACTTTCCTAATCACATCAGTAGCACAGACCTTCACCCCCACCCCTTGTGTTATTAGGGCTGTGCAGACTTCCCACGCCTACCGTTGACTTCCTCTGGCTTAATCTGTTACTTGGTATTGAAGTGGTCTGTGTGCCTGTCCCGTCACAAGGCTATGGAGCTTCTTTGTCATGGAGCCCCAGCATTCTCTGAGCGCTCAGTGATATTTTTTGGGTAGTGGCACCCAGAGCCAACATGATTTGTTTGTGTTATTTGTCCCAGCCACATAAGAAATGGCCTGTAATCCAATAACTGCATATAAAACTACACTGAATTCATGCTGTCACTTTCAGCAAATATAGATAATAAGTTAAAGAATGAAATAAATGACCTAAATTGGCACACAGAGATACCAGATGTGTTTTCTACATAGACAGGTACCTAGATGTGTTCTCTACGTAGACAGGTACCTGGATATGTTCCAACATAGACCAGTACCAAGATGTATTCCCTGTGAGGACAGGTACCTAGATTTGTTCCCTACATAGACAGATACCAAGATGTATTCTCTATGTAGACTGGTACGTGGATGTGTCCCTACATACACAGGTATAGGTACCTGGTTGTGTCCACAATGTAGATCACTACCAAGATGTGTTCCGTACGAGGACAGGTACCTAGGTGTGTTCTCTACATAGACAGGTACCAGGATGTATTCCCTACATAGTCAGGTATCCGGATAGTCCCCTACACAAACCAGTACCAAAATGCATTCCCTATGAAAACAGGTAGCTATATGTATTCCCTACATAGACAGATACCAGGATGTATTCTCTACATAAACATTTTCTAGGATGTGTTCCCTACAGAGAAAGTACCTGGATGTGTCCCCTATGTAGACCCGTACCAAGATGTGTTCCGTATGAGGACAGGTACCTAGATGTGTTCCCTAGGAGGTCAGGTACCTACATGTGTTCCCAATGAGAACAGGTACCTGGATGTGTCCCCTACGGGGATAGGTACCTAGATGTATTCCCTACAAAGACAGGTAGCTAGATGTGTTCCCTACAGGTAACTGGAGGTGTTCCCTACGAGGACAGATACCTAGGTATCTTCCCTACATTGACTAAGTTTTCCCTAGGAGGACAGTTACCTGGATGTCTTCTTTACATAGACAGGTATCTGGATATGTTCCCTATGAGGACAGGTACCTAGATGTTTTCCCTACTTAGACAGGTATCTGAATGTGTTCCCTGTGAAACACGTACCTAAATGTGTTTCCTACATAGACAGGTCCTAGAGTCCCCTACATAGACAGATACCAAGATGTGTTCTCTACATAGACAGGTACCTGGCTGTGTTCCCTACTTAGATGGGTACCTGGATGTGTTCCTTATGAGGACAAGTTCCTGGATTTGTTTCCTATGAGGACAGGTACTTAGATGTATTCCCTATGAGGAAAGGTACCTAGATGTGTTTCGTATGTAGACAGATACCTATATGTGTTCCATACGAGGACAGGTATCTAGATGTGTTCTGTACATAGTCAGGTACCAATATGTGTTCCTTACGAAGTCAGATACCTAGATGTGTGCCCTATGTAGACAGGTAACCAGATATGTTCCCTACGTAGACAGGAACCTAGATATGTTCCCTACGTAGACAGTTACCTGGGTGTGTTTCCTATGAGAACACGTACCTAGATGTGTTCCCTACGTGGATAGGTACCTAGATTTGTACCCTACAAGGGCAGCAACCTAGATGTGTTTCCTACATGGACAGGTACCTGAATGTGTTCCCTATGAGGACAGGTACTTAGATGCGTTCCCTACGAGGACAGGTAACTAGATATATTTCCTATGTAGACAGGTTCCTAGATGTGTTCCCTATGAGGAGAGGTACCTAGATATGTTCTCTATGAGGACAGATATGTATCTAGATGTGTACTCTAGATGTGTACCTAGATGTGTTTCCTATGTAGACAGGTACCTGAATGTGTTCCCTATGAGGACAGGTACCTGGATATTTTCCCTACAAGGATAGGTAACTAGGTGTGTTCCCGGCGAGGACAGATACCTAGATGTTTTCCTATGTAGACAGGAACCTGGATGTGTTGCCTAGGTAGACAGGTACCTGGATGTTTTCCCTACAAAGATAGGTACCTCAATGTGTTCCCTATGAGGACAGGTACCTGGATTTGTTCCCTACATACACATGTACCTAGATGTATTCCCTATGTAGATTGGTACCTGGATATGTTTACTGCTAGGACAGGTACCTAGATATGTTCCCTATGAGGTCAGGTTCATCGATGTGTTCCCTATGAGGCCATGTACCTAGATGTGTTCCCTGCAAAGACAGGTACCTAGATGTGTTTCCTGCAAGGACAGGTACCTTGATGTGTTTTCTATGTAGACAGGTACCTATATGTATTTTCTATGTAGACAGGTACCTAGATGTGTTTCCTACGTGGACAGGTACCTCGATGTGTTCCCTATGAGGAGAGGTACCTTGGTGGGTTTCCATGTAGACTGGACCTATGTATGTTCCCTAGGTAGACAGGTACCTGGATGTGTCTCCTACGAGGACAGATACCTAGATGAGTTCCCTATGAGGAGAGGTATCTAGATGGGTTTCCTAGGAGAACAGGTACCTGCATGTGCTGTTCCCTATGAGGACCGGTACCTGGATGTCTTCCCTAGGAAGACAAGTACCTAGATGTGTTCCCTATGAAGAGAGGTATCTAGATGGGTTTCCTAGGAGAACAGATACCTAGATATGTTCCCCCTGTAGTCAGGAACCTAGATGTGTTGCCTACGTAGGCAGTTATTTTGATGTGTTCCCTACGAGGAACAGGTAACTGGATGTTTTCCCTCTGTGGACAGGTACCTAGATGTGTTCCTTATATAGGCAGGTACTAGATTTGTCCCCTACGAGGACAGTTATCCAGATGTGTTCCCTATGTAGATAGATACCTAGATGTGTTCTCTTCGAGGAGAGGTACCTTGGTGTGTTCCTACATAGACAGGAATCTAGGTGTGTTACAGGTACCAGAATTTGTTCCCTACGACAACACGTACCTCACTCTGTTCTCTTTGAGGACAGGTACCTCGATGTGTTCCCTATGAGGACAGGTACCTAGATGTGTTTCATATGAGGACAAGTATCTAGATGTGTTCCCTACGTAGACAGGTACCTGGATGTGTTCCTTCTGAGGACAGTTAGCTAGATGTGTTCCCTACATAAGACAGGTACCTGGATTTCTTTCCTATGAAGATAGGTACCTAGATGTATTCCCTACAAGGATAGGTACCTAGCTGTGTTCCCTATAAGGACAGTTACCTAGGTGTGTTCCCTATGTAAACAGGTACCTGAATGTGTTTCCTACATAGACATGTACCTGGTTATATTCTATATGATGACAGGAAGCTAGATGTGTTCCCTATGTAGATATGTACTTAGATGTGGTCTCTTTGTAGACAGGTACTTGAATGTGTTCCCTACATAGACAGGAACCTAGATGTGTTCCCTATGTAGACAGGTACCTGGATATGTTCCCTACGGAGACAGGTACCTAGATGTGTTCCTTACGAGGATCAGTTCCTGGATTTATTCCCTATAAGGATAGGTACCTAAATGTGTTCCCTATGTAGACAGTTACCTGGATATGTTCCCTATGAGGACAGGTACCTAGATGTGTTTCCTGTGAGGACAGATGTATACCTAGATGGGTACCCTAGATGTGTACCTGGATGTGTTCCCTATGAGGAGAGCTACCTAAGATGAGTTCCCTATGTAGACAGGTATCTAAATGTGTTCCCTACGAGGACAGATACCTGATTATGTTGCCTACAAGGACAGATATCTAGGTATGTTCCCTATGAGGATGGGTTCCTAGACGTGTTCCCTCTGTTGACAGGTACCTAGATGTGTTCCCTACCATGAGAGGTACCTATATGTGTTCCCTCCGAGGACAGGTACTTAGATGTGTTCTGTATGTAGACAGGAACCTAGATGTTTTCCCTCCATAGGCAGGTACCTAGGTGTATTGATCTTCCTCTGCCCTGCTCTTTTCATCTTTTCTGTGCCTTTGTTTGTTTGTTTGTTTGTTTTGAGTTTGAGTCTCACTCTTTTGTCCAGACTGGAGTGCAGTGGCCGCTCCCGGCCACCGCAGCCTCGACCTGCTGGGCTCCGGCGATCCTTCTGCCTCAGCTTTCTTTTGTGTGTTTTAAGTCAATTTTATTGAAGCATATTTTGTGTAAAATAAATTGTACCCATTTGAAGTGTACTGTTTAATGAGTTTTTACACTTGTCTGCCCCCTTATACCACCTCCACAATCAAGATCAGAACATTTCTATCACCCCAAAAGTTCTCTTGTGTCCTTCTGTAGTTCAAGCCTGACTTCATCCTTGACTTACTTTTTATCACTGGATTTGTCTGTATTTTCTAGAGCTGTACTGTTCACTGTATGTCCACTGTAGTAATTGATAGCTGCATGTGACCACTGAGCCCTTGGAACATGGCCAGTATCATTTAGGAACTGAATTTTTCATTGTACTTAATTGTGTTTTATTTAAGATTAATTTAATTAGCCACTATGGCTCATGAATACTGTGTTTGGATCAGTTTAGCTTTTTTATCTTTTATATTTAGGCATCTCATCTATTAAAAGTTGATTTTTGTGTATGTTGTGAGGTAAGAATGTCTTTGTCCTTTTTTATACAGCTATTTAGTTATTTTAGCAGTATTTAATTAAAAGACTTTCCTCTTGCCATTGAATTGCTTTAGCACCTTTGTCAAAAAATCAATAAGTCACTTTTATGTAGGTCGACTTCTAAGCTCTTTTTTTTTTTCATGCTCTGTGTGGCTATCCTTACCAGTACCAACTATCTTTTTAATAAGTCTTCCAACTTTTTGTTTTTAAAAATCGTTTTTTGGTCGGTCTCGGTGGCTCAGCCTGTAATCCCAGCACTTTGGGAGGCCAAGGCTAGTGGATTGCCTGAGCCTGCGAGTTCGAGACCAGCCTGGGCAACTTGGCGAGACCTAGTCTCTCTACAGTAAATAAAAAATTAGCTGGGCGCGATAGTGTGTGCCTGTAGTTCCGCTACTTGGAAGGCCAAAAAAAAAAAAAATCGTTTTTTGCATCCCATATCTTTTAAATAAAAAAATAAAAATTTCTTGGCCTAAGGTTTATAGTTTTTTTTTTTTTTTGAGTTGGAGTCTTACTCTGTCACTCAGGCTGGAGTGCAGTGGCATGCTCGTGGCCACCACAGCCTGGACCTGCTGGGCTCAGGTGATCCTTCCACCTCAGCCTTCCAAGTAGCTGGAACTATAGGCATGTACCACCACACCTGGCTAATTATTTGATTTATTGTAGAGATGATGTCTCACCAAATTGCCCGGGCTGGTCTCGAACCTGTGGGCTTAGGCAATCCTCTTACCTCCGCCTCCCAAAGTGCTGGGATTATAGGCGTGAGCCATCCTGCCCGGCCTAGGCTTGTTTTTTTAACTAGATTGTCAAGTTCTAGAAATATGGTTCCTGGGATTATGATTAGGACTGCATGGAATCTAAAGATCATTTTGGGGAATATTTCATTTGAATAAATGTTGAGTCTTCTAATCCATGAACATGATCTTTCTCATTTAGGTCTTCTTCAGCTTCTGTGAAGCAACGTTTTACGATTTTTCATGTATTAGTCTTGCACATCTTTTGTTAAATTTATTCCAGTCTTTTTCTTAATGGAAACTTTTTTTTCTATGGAGAGTTTGACATTATACTTAATGGGAACTTTTTGAAAATAATTAAAATTTTTTTTAGAGATATAGTTTCACCAGGTTGGGGTACAATGGCTGTTCATAGCTGTGATCAGAGTGCACAGCAGCCTTGAACTTCTGGACTCAAGCAATCCTCCTGCCTCAGCCTTCTGAGTAGCTATAGTATCTGTCTACATAGGGAACATACCTAGGTACCTGTCCTTGTAGGGAACACATCCAGGCACCTGTCCTCATAGGGAACACATCTAGTTACCTTCTGTCTATATAGGGAACACATCTAGCTGGCATGGCTCTCTTAATGGGAACTTTTAAAACTACATTTTCCTTTGTGCATTGCTTTAGCTGCATCTTTCCCCTGCTTTTATTTTTATTTTTTTACCTAAGAAAACACATAAAGTAGAACATGGACAACTGTAGCTGGGCTTCTGGAATGAGTACACTCGGAGTAGGTGTGTCATGGAACAATTTAAGTTGACCTCTTTTGTGTTTTGGTATATGTTTGTGTCTTTACACTCTGTTTAAAAGGGCTCTTGGCAAAATTCAAGATAACCATATTATGCTTCTTTTTTTCCTGGTGTATTTAATGGATGAATCGACAGCTTCTATAAATTACTTAAAAGTACCCCAAAACAAGATTCCTTTGGTTGAGAGATAAAGCAGTGACCAGCAGTGCAAGTTTTCACTGGCTGTGATGAAAAGGAAACTTCTCCCAGGCCCTCCTCCCACCCCTTTTTGGAAACCTAAGAAAAACTGCCTTGTTACTATTCACAATTATAAGTCAATGGAAAAATCTTATCTGCTTTTTAAGGTAGTGGTTCCCTGTATCCCAGCACAAGTAATGAAACCCCAAATATGTTTGTCTCTTCAAAGTGAATTACTTTTGACAACCTTGGCAGTCAACTTTATAGATTTTATTGCTCTTTTCCAAATTCTTTTCATTTATTGTAGCATGAAAAAAATTATTACCATGTGATACTGTAAGATTTATGCATAATAAGAAACACTACCCTAATGATGATTTAACCTTGCAGTAAAATATTCACCCCTAAAATATCAAGTAAGAGTATCTCCATGTCAGGAAATGTAGCAATAGATTTATTTGCCGAGTCATTTTTTAAAAAATTACTGACTCCTATGTGCTGTATATTGTATATGTAGTAGCTCAAAACTTCTTCTCTTATTACAAGACAATATAAGATCATTACTAAGAAATTAGAAAAAGAAGATAAGCCCCCCAAAAATGAAAATAAACTCCTACTCACGGCTCACCACTGTTAACTCTTTTGTATATGTCCCTTTAGACTTTTAGAAATTATGATTTACAACAGAACATTTTAAAAATACTTTTTCTCCCTCTTTCTTGTGAAATTGTTGTGTGTTAGTAATGTCAGCATTTGTCTACATTATAATTCCTAATTGCCAAATAATACTCGATTGTTTGGATACGCTCTGTTGTGTGTGTGTGTGTCCCAGCTTTTAGCTGTTATAAAAAAAACAGTGCTATGGTCATTCTTTTAGCTTAATCTTTGCCCAACCCTTTATTGCTTTTGGATAAGGTTCTGGAAATGTCTGGAGTGCCTGGGTTAAAAGATATCATGTGCAGAGACTTGGTACGTAGGGTCACGCTCCCCTCCAGAAGAACGAAGTCAGCCCATGCTCCCCATCTGCATTTGGGAGCACCCCCTTCTAATCTTGGGGCTTAATATTTTCTGAATAATTCGGGTGCTCTTAAATATCCTTAATGTGAAAACAGTGGCAAATGAAATTTAATCTTTCTTGAATTCATTGGGAAACCTTATTAGGATACTTGATTTTATGGAAATTGACAACCTTTTGGAAAGGTTGCTTTTAAAACTCTTTTTAAACATTTTTTATTTTTGACACAGAATTTTAGATCTAAGGTGACTTTAGATTTTTAGGCCAGTGGTTTAGTGCAGCACTGATGTGACCCATCAGTGATTGGGACATAATTTGAGTGGTTTTTGACTTTGTTTTGATTTAGAATAGAAATGTCAGCCTGCATTGTACCTATTAATAGTAATGATATGTAATGATTGTCTCACGAATATTCTATTTTAGGGGTGTGTGTGTGCGTGCGTGCATGCTTGCACATTTACATACGTGAATAAATGTAGAAACTGATTAAATGTGTTTCTGACTCAAGGCCATGGTCAAAAAAATGTGGAACATTCAGGCATCTTTCCCCCTATACTGTGTTGTCCTTTTACAAACGATTTGTTTAAATTAAAAGAGAAGCAGCCGGGCTCGGTGGCTCAGTCTATAATCCCACACCTTTGGGAGACTGAGGTGAGTGAATTGCCTGAGCTCGCGGGTTCGAGACCCGCCTGGGCAGGCGAGACCTCATCTCTACAATAAAATAAAAAAATCAGCCGGGCGTGGTAGCACGCGCCTGTAATTCCGGCTACTCGGAAGGCTGAGGCGGAGGGATCGCCGGAGCCCAGTAGGTCGAGGCTGTGGTGGCCGGGAGCGGCCACTGCACTCCAGTCTGGGTGACAGAGTGAGACTCCAACTCAAAAAAAAAAAAAGAGAAGCAATTTCTGATCATTTGCATTCTCTTTAGAAGGGATAATTTTTGCATATTTTTGTTTCACGGTGATGGATGAGGGCTCTCATGAGGATATGAGACCGGCCTCTTGTAGGTTCTGAATGTCATAAAAGATTACGCTGAACATAAAATCTAATCTTAAGCATATTTTGTTATGTGCATACTCCTTAGCAGCAGCACTGAGGCGTGATAGGTTGTAGGGTCAGCCCCTCTGAGTCCTCTGTCTGTCACCTCATGGCTAACTCTTTGAACCACATACCTAACCTTTCTGAGCCTCTTATTTGTGAAGTAGGTTTCATAATAGTTTCTGCCTTATAGGGTTGTTAGGAGGTTTAAATTAATATGATGCCTGGTATGTAATACACTCAGGACAACTTGTAGCTTCTATGTTTAATGCTAATTATTTGAGAAGTCGAGCCTGTTAAGAGTACATGTCTATGTATGATTGGAAATGGGTGTGATGTATATAGCCCTGTCTAACCGCAATATCCACGCACTCCTTTTGTTTTTGTTTTTCAGGGTTTTCTAGTCTTGAACTACTGGCTACATGGCTACCAGATGCCTAAGGGAGTTCGTTCCACAGCTGAGTTATGAGGCTGGAATTGGTTCTAGACGCTGGGTAGATGCAAAGCAGCCTAACTCTTCAAGCACCGACATTTCTCACCTCTGATTCCGGCTCAGCTCTGAGAAGGATACCTTAGCTTCCCTGACTTCAAGTAGAGCAGAAGCCCATTTCCTCCCCTCATCAGTGAAAAACCTAATGCTTCAAGTGTAAATTGTTAATAGAAAAGGAACGTCCAGTCTGTCTCACAGAAGTAAATCGACCGTCAAGAGAAGACTTGGCCTCTATTTATATTGCTTTGCACTTTGGTCTGATATTAAGAAACAGCATTCTTCTTTGGTGAAATTTTGGGTGCCAAACACCTACCCAGAAAGTCCAGGGCTTTCCTTTCAGAAGTTGGCATTCTCCTTTTGACCGTCCAAGTCATTATGAATTCTGACTTGTTATATTAGGAACATGTTGGACAATGGAAAAATCTTTCGGGATTGTTTTAGTAATATTTTTTGGATTTACTTCCTTTCTGTACCAATTTCTTTTAATTTAAAGAACTGTAAGCCAGTTATATTATCTCCCAACAGGTAATATAGCTCTTTTCTTTTATTAACTGTTCTCTGTCCCCCAGCCATCTCCTGATATTTGGTAGAGTAACACCTTGACGCGTGTGCTTGCCTCCTAACTTAAAATACTGTATCCGCATGTAGATATGATGTACATAACAGTTTAACCTCAAGGTTGCTAGAGTCAGGGCCCCGGGCCTGAGACACTAATGCAGAGTGTGTTCAACTTCGCCCCGGGCTGGGCTCAAGAACCTGATACCAGGGTGAAGTGGATGACCTAGAACCCTTCCTGCAGTATTCAGACAGTGTTTTTATTTTGTTGTTGTCATTGTGTGTGTGTGGTGTGTGTGTTTTCATGGGAATCTTGTTTTAAAATGTAACTTCAGAAGCTTAACACAAAATGTTGGTTGTGCAGTATACACAATGTAGAGGTGCCATGCACATGGTTTTTTTTCCTTTTTGTTCTTTCCTCATAAGTACTGGTGTCACTTCCTGTCGTGTTCATTGGCTTCGCCTTCAAAAACCATGATTCTGTGCAACCGCACCCCGGGAAGGGACGAGCCAGAAGTTCCCGCTGACTGGGTTCCTGGCCCCGCTCTGCTTTGGAGCCGCTGAGCGTCAGGCTGGTTCAGAGGCCCACACTGGGGGGGCACCCCTGAAAGCCCCACGCCCGTGGTCATCTCTGGTGTCCTAGCACCTGTGGCCTGGCAGGTTCTCAGAGCTCCGGCGTGCTCGCCGCTGCATGTGTGAATGGCTCTGTCCCCCCGACATGCGTGGAAGGACTGGCATCGGCTGGCACTCCTCCCTTGGCCAATATGAAGTTTTGATCTACCCCTTGCCGTTGTTTTCAAAGATCAGGGAATGTCAGTAACATTGTAAAGGACCAAGACACAACCTCCCATGCATCCAGCCTCTTCCCGGGACACGCATCAACCCCACCAGGGAAGGCCCCTGGACTCGCAGTGTCCCTTGCATGAGAAGGGTGTGGGGATCAATGTGTGTGTCTGTGATTTGTTTATGGAGTTGGCTTTGCTTTTTAGTTTTCCTTTTTATAAAAACATATATTTTTCCCTTCCACGTTCCTAAATTAATTTCTGTTTGTGAGAGGTTGAGTCTCAAAGTGTAAAAAATAAACACCATTCACAAGGTGGATGTTGTAAGCTTGATGGTGGTTGTGAAAGTGTCGTAGCTTTGACCACTGTCCATCTTAATACCAAGTTGGGTAGGAAAGTCCGGGGAAGGGAGGAGGGAAGGGGAGGAGGCAGTTCTTCTGAATGAATGGATTTTTTGTTGTTGTTTTTGCATGTTTAATATAGACGTTCCTTTTGTTCCTTGGGAGATCATGGCCTTTGAATATGCACACAACCTTTGAATTGTGCCTACTAAATTATAGCAGGGGACTTTGGCACCCAAGGAATTCTGACTTTCTGGTATTATAATAGTAATTCCCAGCCGTACTCTGGACTTTATTTTGCTAACCATAATTGAGCAACTGTAAATTACTGCTATATTAATGTTTTAAAGCACTGGGATAGTCTAATTCTAACTTGTAATTAATTATGTTTGCCAATTATCTGTTTGAAATAAATTTGTGTCTGAACAGCTATTGAAACTGTTAAATTGTACAGATATTATTCATGACAGCTTTGTACTGTGGAATGTGCTTAATAAAAAATGAAAAGTTTGACCTTTGTCCAATAAATTGCTAAGTAATGTCAGTAAATCAAGTATGAGTATTATGCAGTACACCTACTCTGGCTTCATGCAATTGTTACTTCAGCTACTAATTCAAAGCCAATACTCCTAATAAAGTGTTGCAACACTCTGATGTTCTGTTAAGAAATTTTTCAAAAAAAAAATGTTATGTACTACTAGGAAGGAGTTCAGTGGCATACAGTGAAAATTTAGGGATTTAACAGATCATCTACTTTGTAAAATGAGGTTGAAGGCTCTGTCCGGAGTTCGGAGCCCATGAGAATGTTGTGGAAGACGCTGAGACTCCTCGTCCGAGTTTCTGCTGAAAGCTCACTTGAACCCAGGAACCGGGTGCTAGTTGAGCATTCGTCCCAGGCAAAGCCGCCACCCATACATACTTAGTTCTTCATAAGTGACTGTCGCAAGACGAAATGGCCTCTTAAACATCCCAGTGGCTTCCAGGTGTGAGCGGATCCCCCTTGAAGAAGGGCCATGGAGTGTGAGGGATTGTTTTTCTCGGCCCTGGCATCCAGGCATCAGAGATGAGATCTTGAACCTTCCGCGTTTGGACTCTCATCCACCGGCCGAGGACTCATGCCGAAGGGACGCACGAAGGATCTCCGTGGAAGTTCTGAGGAGTCGCGGTTTGCCCGGTAGCCAGGATTTCCCCATTAGCCAAGCACATTGCTGCTGTGGACTTCTTGGATGAAATTAGAGTATTTCTATATACTTGTCCTCACCCCTTTTTCTTGTAGGAAATGTTTTTAAAATGTGTAATACGCATATGGTTAAGAAAACCAATTTACAAACCACAAAATTATAGAGTAAAAAGTAATTCTCCCGCCCGCCCTTGGCCCCCAGTCCCTCCACCATGGTGACAAGTTTCTGTCATATCCTCGACAGATGCCCTCTTTTCTATATACAGCTTGGTCTAGCAACCTGAGAAGACACTGGGAACTTGACTGAAGAGCTCCAGGGATGTCCGGGCCTCTGCTGACTGGTTGCATATGGCTGGATCTCACTAGTCCCTTGTAGGCATTTAGTAAGCACCTGAGTATGTGGTGGTCTGCAGGTGTTTATCTGTCCAAAGGTGGGGCAGTGGACCCCCCCACACACACCAAAGGCGCAGAGATTCTAATTCGGTGGCTTGAATTTTTATTAGCTAGGTGGAGCCACGTGGGAGAATGGAAGCTCGTAAGGAGCTTTCTTAGCGGGGCCAGGTAACCTGCAAAGTGGAATCCTGCCCGTGGAACTGCATCGCGCCATTGCGTTCAGCTCTGCTACGTTTCCTCATTCATCTCCAGGATTTGTTGGGTTCCATTGCTCAGAGGATGCCAGTTATTGCTGGGCTGGCCTGGGAGAACCTGGAAGCTACGAGGCCAAGGACTTGGTCCGTGGTAAGGACGTGCTCAGAAACAACTCAAACCTGTGTTCTGGGGAGCTCTCCGGGCGGACGACTTCGCTCCCAACATCCTTCACCGCCATCTTCACGTCCTGGGAACTTATTTCCCTTTGCTGCTGGCTGTATTTGTGGTCCCAAGTCCCGCCAGCTTTGGGGGTCCAGGCGCTGCTCTTAGGACACCGTGGAGACTATCCCACCAGGGCCCCTCATCTACCAACCGGCAGTAAGAAAAGGGCATGAGCTTTGGGGCCCAGAGACCCAAGTGGCAGCACTCCCCGTGGGTAAGGGCATTCGATGTCCTGGACTGAAGTAGAGGCAGAGTCAAGATGACTCCTGCGTAGTGAGCACCAGGCTGTGATGAGGGTCTTATGTGTGCTGGAACCCTCACTATAGCCCAGAATGGCTTATGCTCCTACCATTTTGTAGCAGAAGGAACTGAGGCCTGGGTCTTGTTAGTGTGCAGTTGCACGTAGCTTGATTCCAGTCTGTCTTGGTGACCACAGCTGACCTCCTCACACCATCCTATCCGCGCTCCAGGTGATGCCACCAGGGTCTCCCTGGGGAGCCGCTCAGCCTGCAGTCCCATGGCACCAACAGACCCTCCCCGCCTGCCCCCTTCTACTGGCATGTCCCTGGCCTATGTCCTTTAGCCATGGATGCCTCTGGGTGATGTGCCTCCAACAGTGCCCTGAGTGTGATGGAGTGCAGAGGGCTGGGCAGGACGGGTGCAGGGGCCTGGTTGGGGTACCCTGTGGGCCATGCAGAGAAGGCGGGGCCTCGCCTTGGACCAGGGGGTACCCACTGGCCGGTTTTGATGACCAGTTAGAAGGCTGATGTCAAGATTCAGGAGGGAGACACCGAGGTCCAGAATGCGAGGGAACTTAGAAGGTAAGAGGGCTGCTCCGAGGGGGACCGGTTGTGGCGGGAGCCAGAGGTGTGACCAGGGCAGCCATCTTTGGTGTGTGTCTCGTGGGCCCCACCAGAGGGTGCGGCAGAGGACGCGAGACCCTGAGGCCTCTGTCCTCAGGAGGCTGAGCCTCTTGTTCCAGGAGAAACAGGCCGGACATAAGCCCGTGAAGTCACAGGCTCCATTTGGGCGCTGACGAGTGGGTGAGAGGGGACATGGGCAAGGGCTGGATCCCAGATCTCAGCGATGGCAGGAGTGTGCCACGTGGTGAGCTGGGACAGGCTGTTCCAAGCCACTGATAGAAGCGCAAAGTTCGGGGGGCAACAGGCTGGGGGTGGCGGGTCTCTAGGGAGGGGAGCTGGGCTGAATCAGGGGTGGGCTGGGCACTTGGGTGTGGGCCTGGCAGGTGTCCGGAGGGGTCGGAGACGGAGTGGGGCTGCCCGCGCTCGTGGAGAGGCAGCAGGGAGAAACACCCCCTCAGGAAGGGCCGCGGGGCAGGCCTGTGCCACCGGCTGGGAGGGTGGCCGGCAGCCTTTGCCGGGCCATGGATGCCTCCAGACCCTGGAAGCCCCATTTGCAGACCCTGGCCTCCTGGGGGGCGATGCCTGTTGTGGGTACCCCTGCAGACGCCTCCAGCCCGCCGGCTGGCCCTAGCCACAGACGCAACACGGCCTGGGCTCCATCTGCCTCCCCGCTCCCAGGAACGTTCCCGAGGCCCATCTGCACAAACACACGGGGGCCAGGCCCGCCTCAGGAATGAGGAGATAAAAGGGACCATCGGGGCTTTTTCCACTAGAGGCGAAAGCATTTT